>NW_026054888.1:341193-394422 GCF_022478755.1 Daldinia loculata
TTTCCCTGTGTTTTACCCTTTTTTTCCACACCAGCGCCCTCTTTTATATTCGTTTGCATAACTTCCTTCCCCCCCCCCCCCCCCCCACAACCCCCCCCCCCCCCCCCCCCCCCTTCTAAAAAGAACCAAGGAAAGAAAGAAAAAAAACAGACATACCGCTCAACAACTTAAAATCATACGCAAACGCGCCCTTCCCCTCACTAGCCAAATACGCACTAATCGTGCCCCCCAAGAACAAAATCAGCACCACAGTCGTCGCGATCCAAAACGGCCCGTACAGATCCGGATTCCCCTCCAGCACGTCGAGGAAGTTCGCGCGCGGGTACAGCGCCGCCCAGCACCGCGCCAGCACGCTCGACGTGTCCACGTCGAAGAACTGCGCGTAGAAGGACAGCGTCCACAGGTACCGCTTCGAGGACACGGGCCCGCCGCCGGAGCCGGAGCCGGCGGTCGCGGGGAGCGGGAGGCCCGGGGCGCTGCTGTTGAAGGGGGAGGAGGAGGAGGTGGTCGGGGCGCCTTTGCTGCTGCGCGCGTGATGGCTCTCGGAGAAGTTGGAGTTGTGGAATTCGAGGTCTTCTTGGAGGTCGGTGTGGCCTAGGTCGCCCTGGGGTGGTGGGTGGTGTTAGTATTGTGTACGCCTGGCTGATATAGTATGTATATAGCTAGTAGACTGGCAGACTGCGCGATGCGATGCCAATAAGCAAGCAAGCAAGCAAGCATTAAAGCCATGCCATACATATATAAGAGCTCCCCAGAGTAAGAGAGTAATTGGTTGGTTGCCAAGCATACCTCATCGTCAATATCTACGACGGCATCGTAGCCTGCGTTCGCCATCTTGATATCTTCTCTTATGTCCGCTCCAGATGCTAGAAGACAGCTTGTTGGGGTCGATATAGGGTGGAACGACCAAACCGCTTTGGTTATTGCGAGGACGATGACTTTAAGGTGAGTGAAGCTGCGGTGCTGTTTGAGGACACGGAAGCAACCGCCGATCTTTAGCCGCGTTTAATTTACAAAGGTGCAAGCTCTAGCGATGACGTTTCATTGGACAGAACCGTTCTTGACTAGCAGGGAAGTATATAAGTACCATCATGTACCTGCATGTATTGAATGTTTTATAAAACCTACCGTATAAGTCTTTATATTGAACACATAATTATATCTAGAGTTGCGCATATGATTTTCTTAATACCATTTACAACCTGTTACTAAGGTCTTCAAACATAGTTGTTACATAGCATCCTGGAAGATTGTCGTAAAAGAACATATAGAAAGATATATTTTGCAATGGCTTTAGTAACCCCACGATGTGTGGGCAAATCGCTTACAAGTTAAGAGGCAAGGCTTTAAACAGCAAAAACACCACACTACAGAACCATGTCATAAATTTACAACCTGAAAAGGAATATTTCCTATGCGGTAGATTGATCACCAAAACAAGTCACTGGTCTGCATGTGCGTTCGGATTACTCATGTGCATCGCAACTTGATTGCCACCGAAACTAGCCTACGCATAGCTATTTCCGCAGAAAAGAAATCCCATCGCAGTGGTGTCGATAATATCTATCCACCCGTCCGTAGCGTGCTCATGATAACACCCCAAACCAAAGACGCCGAAGAGATGGAACATGTTGTGACGAATTGTTTACTTGAGCTTCTTCTTGGGTCGAAGCTGGTTGGTGTGGCCGCACTTGCGCTTGCGGCAGTTGGTGGCACGGGGAGGGAGACGGGCCTATTTTTTGTATTAGTATAAGGAACTGATAGGTATTGGAGGATAATAAACTCGTAGACTGGAGGAACTCACGTAGCACTTGCGGCAGATCATCTTGTCGCAGTTGAACTTGGAGGCGAGGGCCTTGAGCGAGGGCTCAATGATACCACCACGTAGACGTAGGACCAAGTGGAGGGTAGACTCCTTCTGGATGTTGTAGTCGGAGAGGGTTCGGCCATCCTCAAGCTGCTTGCCGGCGAAGATCAGGCGCTGTTGGTCGGGGGGAATGCCCTCCTTGTCCTGGATCTTGGACTTGACATTGTCGATAGTGTCGGAAGACTCCACCTCGAGGGTGATAGTCTTGCCCGTCAGGGTCTTCACGAAGCTATTTTCTCGTCAGTTCGCATGTTCGGATTTATTTGGTCGGTCGATCGGGTCGGTAATATGTGGTGCGCGCATTGCATTTTAATCTGGAAATGAACTTACATCTGCACTATAGACGCATTTCAGTTAGTATGAGCTAATTCAAAACACCATAGAAGGGGGTGTTGACTTACTTTTTGCTGTCTGTCGTGAATGAAGATGTTGAGGGAGAATTCCAAGATGATGTCGGCCTGGGAAATTCGGTGGGGGTTTGAAATTCCACGGCAAACGAACCCTAGTGGATTGAAAGTCACCTGATTTTAATTCTTGAGGGAAGTGGCGTTGTGTGCCAGAAATTTATGTCAGCCGCCAGCTGGTGGATACTTGACCCCACCTTTAGCTCTGTTCGCGATTACAAAGTAACGCACTGTGCAACGAAGCTTCAATGTTAACATTTCACGGCTTATGTGAGGAATTATCAGGTCAACTGAGCAATATGATAAATGACTTATCAATGCGTTGGTTTTAATATAATTTTTACCTCATATGTAGCATTAGAAGCTATGCATAGAGTTAAATATTAAAATGCTTCTAGTCAGAGTCATCGCCAGTCCAAACCGCTTTGCCCTTCCCCTTGTTTCGTTCTTTAGCTCTCTGAATACACCAAACCTCCAACTGCCTTTCCACTTGCGTAACACCTCTAACCAGCGTATGTAACGGTATATACGAAAGATTCGCTGCCTTGCCATAGAAAACTTTAGCCGCGTCCGGGAGCTCTTCTGGTGTGCGCCAGACCGGACAGAAATCTTGAGACTGCTTCTTGTTTAAGTCTTCGGGATCAACGGGAACTGGCTTAAGTATTTTCATAGAGCTGTTCAAAGCTTCATATCTGCCTTTTATGTGTTCTCTCTCCCTATTTCCTAGTTGCTCGTTTAGACTGCTTGGTTGCGACAGTCGTTTTTGTCCTTGAAAAGGTTCTCGAACCCTTTCAGCCGCTAGAAAAGGGGTTAGTTAATATTGCCAACTCGATAATAAAATAGAATGGTGTCGCATACTTCTTGGTTCGCCATCTCCTATCCACATCTTCTCAAACCAGTCCATGAAGTCGTCCATCTTCCCCTTTTCCATGGTAAGGGCGTCCTCAGGGGTAACTTGATATTCTTCACCTCGTAATAATGTAGATGGTGATTCCGCCGTATCGTTTTGCATAATTTCCTGCCACTTTCCCCAGTCGACAGTCACACTTCGAGGATCGTGGTGGCTTCGGGGAAGTCGTTCAACGCCATCTAATGGATAAAGCAGTTTCGCTGACACGACAACCAGAGCGAGTAGTAGTACTTCTGGGTTGTCCATCGTCCGAATCTTTTTTCCTCCGATGGGATAAGAGTAATCCGTCTTTAAGATCTCCGTAATACATTTTACTACGAGGTATACTTCGACTAAGTAGGATTAGCTGAAAGACTTCTACTTACCATTTGTCTGCTTAAGCCTACCTGGAAGAGTCAACTCTGTTATGAGTCGCACAAGTATGGGCGGATAGTTTATCGGCGGGAAGATGGTGTCGAAGTTGACCTTAAACGATATCACCAGCTCTTGCACGGATGCCTGCAGTCGACCCGCTGGGATATGATCCCTAACTTGCAGAGCACGATGATACTCTGCGGGAAGACGGTCTCGGGCATTGCGTGGAATATTATTGAACTTGAGTAATTAGCTATATCAGCACTCCAGCATGATCTACAGATATATGTGAGAGCTGTTGGATAGGGATCATACCGCTGCAAGAAAATCCAACTCCCCCCTTTGCGCCCAGCCGCATAAATCTGCCGTCGTAGCTGGTAACCGTCGCACCAAGCACCCCAAGTAACACAGCGCCAAGGTATCGACGAGCTTCGGTAATTTCCATCGCCTACCGGCATTTGGGGCCCACGTAGCCGTCGTAGCATCCGAAAGATCGAAAGCCGACGACTCGGCTCCCGTCCCTTCGCTCTGGGAGCTGAACAACGGCACGCTCGACGCGTATCCGTCCGACTCTTCACTAACGTCTCCTTTCCTCTTACGGGTTCCCCCTCCGCTCTCCATCAACGGTAGGTTTCGTACCCTCAGCGCCCAGAGTGCCCTCACGATCTCCTCGAAGTCCTCGGGGAAGCCCTTCTCCCGGACGAGCCACCAGACCTGCCTCATCAGTATAAGCTGTAGGACTTCGAGGTATAGTTCTCTTCCCTCGTCGCCGGCGAGTTTAACAGCAATCTTTTTCTTAGGCTCCTTTTTCTTCCGCGAGACTTTTCCCTGGGTGCCAAAGGCGTCCTCGTCGCCCTCGTGTTCCGCAAACCCTTCGAGACGGTGCCCGTTTCGGCAATACCGAATCGCATCTTGCGCATACCATTGCCGTGCGCCGCATTCGTCGCAACGTTCGCCGCCGCGGAAGCGATGATACTTGGTGGGTGCCATCCCGATGTGTTGATTCCCTGCTATCTGCTGAAAAGAAGGTGGAAGGCGAAAAAGCAATAGTGGGGTGCTTAAGAGAAATAATATTTATTTTGATATAAGATTTATAGTGATAATGGCAACCAATATTTTTTGAAAAGTGCCCGAGGCAGTCATTACCGATTATCTAACAGCACGTCTACATACTTATTTCTTATAGAGAAAATACCTATATTTATCTTTCTAGTAGTACCTATTTTCCAAGTTACAATATCTACCTCTGTTTACATTTTAGTAGGCACATCACATTCAACTTATATATCATTCTAAGCATTATATGGTAGTCAACAAATCCATTTCCTCGTTAGCCCCTGAAATTGTCCGAGGGTGTTTAGGTTCACTATTTCACACCTTGTCATAGATTTTACGTAGTTAGATAAACCTAGCTGTACGTCTAGTGCGGCGGAGGTTCGATACTCATCCCATTTCAGATGGCATTCAGATCGTGGAATGTTAATACCGACCAACCCTATATGCAAATACAGAATCGCATCAAAGTAAAATTCATATAGGAGTAAATTGGAATTATATAGCTCCCAAGTCACATAAATATGATTGTTGATTATCACCAAATACAAAAATAAAGGGAGATCTCGTAGATTCTGTAGGACAAGTCAAGTGCTAATAAAAACAGGAGACCTGTTTTGCTGAAATCCTCAAAATGCACATCATTTTTTTTCCTCAAAGAGATGGGGATAGATGCGAAATTCGAGGACTATCGTACCATATGTTTGATTCCTCCACAGTGGATAGCACATTTGTACGCAAAACCCCGCGGGCCAGCGTCCAATACGAACCTAGCTACTAGTTTGCTAGTTAAACAACCCTCCCTTCTGGCGATGTCCAAGTTGGTCGAGGTCCATAAGTAACACTCGATCCAGTGACATCCTCTACCTGAGTCCTAAGTCCCCTAACTGGAGATTTAGTCCTTCTGGGCAGGCTCGTCGGCCTTGATGGCGGCCTCTTCGCCCATGGCGGACTGAATGGTAATGACTAAACGGGGTTAGTTATTTTGCGACCAACCTGAGGAGCAACTTATAACTTACTGAGAGGGGTTCCGTTCTCATCGGCAGCCTCGATCTTGTTACCAATCTCACCCTCGGGGACCTTGATGTCGCTTCGCTCCTCGCTGGTGTTGATGTCGTGGAGAACAATGAAGCCATCCTCAACGTGGGACTAATGATAGTTGTTGGTTAGCGTAATCTGGCCCCCAAATTGTATTCCGCAGAAAATTTGTCTACTCACGAAGTTGTACTGCTTGATCTTGACAACGGGGACCTCCATGTTGTGGGTGGAAGGGCAAAGTTCTTCAAGCTTCTTGCCGGTGAAGATGTCGATACCGACGAGATGGACCTTGGCGTGACCGTGCTTTCCGGTCTTGGAGGTGGACATGTCTACGATCTTGCAGGGGCGGCCCTTGATGACGACGGCACCGTTCTTGCGCAGAGCAGAACACTGCATGGGGAAAGTGGCAGACGCACCGGCATCGCCCTGGTTGTCGATCTCGAACTGTAAGAAATCTTGTTAGCACTACGCCATGATCCGGTACTTTACAATCGCGGTCGCGAACGGTAGCTAGATAAAATCCTATGTGTGCAACAACGATGGCCGCATCTAGCATCGCGGGGTTCATTGGCGATGCGTGCCAGATGCTTTAATGCGTGGTGATGCGGATGCGGGGTGGTTAGGTACCAGCCCGCCATTGCCCGCCTTTGCGATCGCCAAAAAAAAAAAAAAGAGGGACAGGGTGCTTCTTAAACATACCTCGTCCGCCATTTTGAAGGATTGACCGAAGTGAAGGTGTTGTTAGAGTAGAAGAGAAAGGGAAGATGCACAAATGGCCCAGCTAAATGTCCAAGACTGAAATATGAGTTGGTGGACTTTTTTTTTTGTAGAGGGGGAGGTTTGGAAGGTGTGAAAGATGTAGAGGGAGGGGGTTGAAAAAAAGTAGAGTGGAAGAAACCGTCAAGGGCAAAAGACGGGATTTTTTCTTCTTTCTCAGAATCAATTGGACACACAGTTTGCGCGGTATCTGATTGGCTTGTTAGGTCGGTGTTTGGGAATCAGCTCCACTAATCCAAGCAGCTCCAGCAGCTTTCATATATTTTTTTCCCTTCGAGCACTTCAGCGGGGAGGGTTTTGTGGGCTTTCAGGCAGCCTAGGCCAGTCTAGGCGGCTAGGTTCGCACAAACCGATCACTAATTTTGTCTACTCACAGGGCACCACCAGCCTGACCACAGTGCTCCTCCTCAAAACTTTAGTGGGAGTTTAAAGTTTTTTTTTTTTCTTTTTTTGGTGAATGCCCCTGTCTCGCAACTGCAAATCAACTGCAAATAGGTACTTGTTTGGAGGGGCAAAAAGTAGGTACCTTTCAGTTACATGATATACATCATAGCTAACACGCAAACATTGGAATTTTCCCTGTGTCAATACCCCGTGCAAGGCGCCGGCGCACCTTTACGAGGAAGCAAGAATCATTTCCGTTTTTGTAAACTTTAGGTATGATCGCTACTAATACTTTTTGGTAGTTTATCACTTTGGAGTACCGATACTTACTTAGGTAGGTACCTACGCATCTGACTTAGCGACTTAGCTCGCGCGGGGGAGATATGTACGCACTGTAAGTATATAATCTGTATGCTTTCTGTTCCTTGGCACTGATCATGGGTCCTCTATAAAAATTGACCCACTTTTGAATCTTATCAAGTCCGTGGCTTAAAGGTCACTTAGCCTTATGTACAATCGCATAATGCTAATCTAAACCCGATATAGTATCGATACTTCACAATGACATGTGTCTAAAGCTTCAACCAATCATCATCTTTGATTCTGCGACTCGGGAGAGGCTGTTGCACGGCCTCGTCTGTTTCTTGGGTGCTCACCAATAACTAACTTCCTGGCTGATGCATTATCGCGAATAATATACGTCTTCTGTACCTGACACTCCTTTCTATTTTTGCAATTCTCTTGTTTTAGTCGAATTATATTTGCTTTATTAGCTTGACGGCACGGCTCGTAGCTAATAGAGAGTCATGACGCGGCCCGACTCATAGCCCATCTCCCCGTTCGCATATAGAATATGTGGCTCGATCGGCTTGCCGGTCAGTCATCGTCTCCTGCTCCCTCCCAGCCCGGCAGCCGTTCCTACTCTCCCGCGCCTCGTCGAACACCGAGTGGATTAGGTCCGTACATTACGTCTCAGCAGCGACCGGGTGTCACCCCTAGATCCTCGTCATTATCCCTAGCATCTACCGAATCCTCAGCTTCTTCCCTCTTGGCATCTTCACGAAGAGCCAATGGCTCGACATTGAAGGAATCAAGTACGATATATAATGGGCCTGATCCTGTAGATGTATTAAACGCGCTCTTGGGTGACGATAAGCAGCATGCAACATCCGCTACCAATACGGCGGCCAACTCGGTCAGCTCGATATCACCCGAAGACCTTCAGTTAGAATTCGATTTTGGTGGGTTGTCTATCCGAGAGCTAGCATTATCAGAGGAAGCAGCAGTAAATGCTGCTGCTGTATATAGACCGCAGGCGGCTGAAGAGTGTATGCCCCCTTTTTATTCGAGACTCCACTCTCGCCCTACTCACTATTCTGCTTGCTAGATGACCGAGACAAGGCCAAGTTCGAAGAGCTACACCGATCAATCCGAGCCTGCGACGAGGTACTTAGCTCGGTAGAGACCAATCTGACAAGCTTTCGAAACGACCTTGCGACTGTGTCTGCGGATATCGAAACGTTACAAGCACGATCTACAGCCCTTAACGTGCGACTGGAAAACCGAAAGGCAGTAGAGAAGGGGCTAGGACCGGTGGTTGAGGAGATCAGTGTATCGCCTACGGTAGTATCCAAGATTGCCGACGGACATATCGACGAAGGCTGGGTAAAGGTAGTTGCAGAGATCGACAAGAGAGTTACCGCTCATAAGAAGAATATTGCAAGTGCGCAGGGTGCTAAGGGTCTGCAAGATCTCAGTCCTTTATTAGAGAAGCTGGTGCTCAAAGCTACCGAACGAATAAGAGATTTCCTCGTCGCCCAGGTCAAGGCCCTCCGGTCACCACATATCAACGCGCAAATCATCCAACAACAGAATTTCCTCAAATTTAGAGACCTGTACTCCTTTCTCCATAAACATCATGCCGCACTCGCCGACGAAATATGCCAGGCGTATATGAATACTATGCGGTGGTACTACGCCAACCAGTTTACACGCTACGAGAACGCGCTCCGAAAGATCAAGCTACACTCCTTGGATAAGACGGATGTATTGGGGAACGAGGATACTTCCAGGAAAGGCACGGTTCTTTCAAGTTCGAAAATTTCTGGCCCACCTCATGATGCCTTCAACTTGGGTCGGCGGATCGATCTCTTACGCACTCATAACCAAAGTGCGCTCTCGTCATACCTAGCTGAAGAAGACCAGTCTACCCACTACCTCGAAGCACCCTTCCGGAACTTTAATCTCGCCCTGATCGACAACGCAACGGCCGAGTACACATTTCTCGCGTCGTTCTTCTCTCCCGCTTTGAACTATTCTACTATCTCGCGCCACTTTACTTACATATTCGAGCCGACATTCCAGCTCGGCCAGGCGCTGACCAAGTCCCTCATAGGCGACACGTACGACGCTATTGGCGTCCTCCTCGCCGTCCGCTTGAACCAGCACTTCCAGTTCGAGCTGCAGCGTCGCAAGGTCCCTGCTGCAGACGGGTACCTCAATGGCACGGCTATGCTGCTATGGCCGCGCCTACAGGCCATAATGAATGCGCATTGCGAGTCTGTTCGCGCTCTCACGACAGCATTACCAACGCGCCCCCCAACATCCAAAGCTGAGCAGAGCAAGCTTTCCGCTGCTCCGCACGTCTGTACTCAACGTTTTGGACAGCTGCTCCACGGCATCCTGGCGTTAAGCACGGAGGGTGGAGACGACGAACCCGTAGTCACAAGCTTACGAAGACTACGCAGCGAGATGGAGGCCTTCCTAACGAAATACAGCGCAGCGTTCGGTAACGATAAGAGAAAAAGGGAGCGCTTCCTGTATAATAATTACAGTCTAATTCTGACAATCATCAGCGATACGCAGGGAAAATTGGCAGATGAAGAGCAGGAGCACTTCGAGGGGCTGAAGACGGCTTTTCAAGAAGCTGCTTGAGCTCGCGAGAGAAATTTAGTTGGGAACGGGTTCTGGATGACAGATTATATGTATGGTAAGAAAACTAAGAGACGATACGATTAAATGAGACTGCGTTTCGAAGGGAGGGCTAGCTACATAGCTATTTGATAAGAGCTAGCTGCCTATCTAACTTCCAAGAATACCTACCTAATGTAGCTTGCTTGTCCTATTGCATGTGCTTTTTTGTGCCACCGTACCATTTATTCACCCATCCATCTCGAGTGGACAGGTTACCCCAATTTAATGTATGTGCACCTATCAACCAATATCATCATCCATCCCAAGCTGCGAGTCGCAGCACATACCTAAATATAAACCCAATCCTTTAGTCCAGCTTGCATACAATCCTAGGACTCATTAAGCTTGTATTCATACACTTTTTCACGTACCCCCTCATAAAAACATATAAAATATCGGAACATCCCCCGTACCGTCGTCGTCCGACCATCCTAGTACCCTAGAAATAATGGCTCGGGATCGACCACGAGGTGAGACTCGACCATATAGGTGCTTTCCGGAAGTACACGGCGCCGGCGCCGATGACTACGGCTAAGACTAAGGTCCTGTTGGCCCACGCGGCCCGGAGTAGTTCTTCCCGCCGTTGCGCCCATTGGAGCTCGCGGCACTGTTTCTCGAAGTATTTATGTCCATCTTCGAGGGTCTGCGAGGCGCACACACTTACATCACGTGCAGTCTTCAAAGTGCTGGCACTCGAGACGGAGCGCCAGCTACGTAGAGATTCTGGGGGGTGACGATCAAATAGAGCGGCGGCATCGGTAATAATGGCGTCGAGATCCAGGTCATCGGGTAACTTCGAGAGGGTAAAGTGTAGCATGTCAGGCTCGTCCTGCTGGAAAAGCTCGTCCCGGCGGCGCAGGACGATCTGCGCGAAGACGTAAAGCGTAAAAGCCTGCTCGCGAGCTAATAGGGCATCGAACAGGCGCGCGATATCGCTGTACCGTCGCACGTTGTGCGCGAACATGGTCAACGTGTCCGACAACGCAAAAAAAGGCTCTGTTCGTGACACATGGGCACACAGCGCTGGGTCAGCTGCTCGAAGAATATCTGGAATCAGCCGTAGTTGCGCAACAGACGGGTTTAGGTTTGGTAGCATAAAGTCCCTAATGCGTAGGGCGGATAGGCGGGCAACGGCTGCGGCCCGCGTGGCTGGTGGGAGAACCAGTAGAAAGACTTGACATATGTCGTGATAGCCTTGGAAGTAGCAGAGGTATGGTTGCCGTCGGAGGACCTCGGTGATAAGGTCTGAGAGCTGCAACTTCTTCTTGTCAAGCTGCGCCTGGGTATCATCTAGCCACTGTGGTCAGCTTTACTCAGGGCGTGGGGGTGCTTGTGGGGCTATGCATCCCGTACCGTTTGGATAGTAAACGAAGCTCCGGTCAACGTCCAGCTTGACCTGGCCTTCGTCTCGATGCTGTTCTAGCTTTCCCCACGAATCGGAGCTTTCCTCCTGCTCCCCACGCTGGTCGACGTGAACGCCCAGCAATATCGGCCCTGTTGAAGAACCTTGAGCCTTATGATCCCGATTTAACGGGAGTGAGTGGGATAGACGAGGCGCGACGCGCGGGACACTCACATGCTTGGCAACGGATGGCGTCGGTGAGGAATCCACCCCTCGATATGGCTAAGGACTGAAGATCGTCGATGTCTCTCCGCTTGCATGCATCTAGGATGCGGGTATGCTTGCGGGTTAATGCGGGCGCATCACGAAAACCTAGGTCGTCCTTCTCCTCACTGCCGTCGACGTCCTCATACTCCCGGGCCATGGGATCGATGCACCTCGGTCTTTCCCGTTCCCTGCTGCGCGTCAGGTTGCCTTACTTGGTGCCTTGTGCATCTATATGAACAAATAGCATGCTGCTGCCCTATACAAGGGTCACAACTATGGCATTCGATACCATACAGCGAAGAAGATTCCAAGATATACCGCTTTTTGCCCCCTTATAACGTCGTCCAAGACGGAAAACTCTCTAGGCGCAGCCCGAGTCCCTAAGGACCTCCGTCCGGATTGGGCAAGCCCACCCAGGTAATATGTTTATCTAGAAAGGTGTCCTTTCGTATAGGCCGCGCAAGGCTCGGGCTAGGCAGGTAGTTTTAGAAAGGAAGAATCAAATTACCTTGATTCCTCACGAAATGAGAACTTGACGGGTGCAGCACGGGATGCTGTCTATTGGGCTTAAACGAAGGAAGTGAGAACAAATAAGTGAACTTAAAAGAAAAGAGTCCAAAACGGTTCAATGTTTCGATGCTGGCAGCTGGTCGGGAAATAGGGTGGGTCATCCCGTCTGGTGAGCTACCCTTGCGGCGCCATGTGCAGGTGCCAGGGGTGATCCCGGGAACCACTGCGCTAAAGCCGCTTACCTAAACTTTAAAGGACTTATTAATGCAGATAAAGGCCAGGCCTTTGCAGGTACCTCGTATTGTACCTTAGGTAGTTGTACAGCTGCATTTGTATGTACAATGAGGTAGGTAGGCGATTCTAGTATTTTCTAGCTACATGCAACAATAATTGTCTTCATTTTTATTTGATAATTAAGGGCGCTTTCGTGGGGATCGAAAGAAAAGAGTTGCTGCTTAGAAAAAACATGGCTCCGTGCTGAAATGGTACCTCAGGTAAGGTAGAGGAATTGCCGGACAAGGCTATTGTCTTTTCCCCCAGCTTCTATAAATATAATCTAGATAAGGGATTTGATATCCCCGTGCACCTCTTTGTTCCCGGACGACATTCGATCATCTTTCCCGACAGAGAGAACTCCATAAGACTGACTAACTTATGTTGAGATGCAGGTGAAGCATTAGCACATTATCTTTCAGGGACGGTTTAACCTGATGTAGCAGATCCCCATAGTTCTAACTAGAATAAGAGCGTAGTATACCGTGTAATAGCCATTTAATAAGAATATTGCGTGGTTGAACATACATGAATGCTACCTAGTACCTTAAAGAAAATGGTAACACCAGACTACAACGAAGTTGGGTTTTACTTTTGATCACTGCATTAGGTACCTAGGTACTTTTAGATAAGGTACCTCCTACACTAGATAGATACAGATACATACATGCTAGGTGCTCGGTTAGGTAGAATGGGAAGCTTTTAGCCCCGCAACACCGTCTAGATTCCACCTTCTCCGCGCCTTAGGATATGCTGTACGGACTACCTGTACGACAAAAAAAATTAGACTAGAGATAGGTACTGCCTGTGCTGCCTGTGCTGCCTGCATGCTATACTTGGCTTCCTGCATCTCAAAATTGAGGGAAGAAAGACCCAAACACCTTTCTAATGCATCTGCAAGGCCAACGACACGCGACTGATTGCTTCCCCGCATCGTTTTTTATAAAGGTACTGCAGCTTTCCAATACTACCTCTGAGTCAAAGTTGCAGCTTTGCAGAATTCCAGAATTCCATACGTCTGGACAATCCCCTAACCCCCCCGGAACGCTGGCACCTAAGATTAGGCCTCGACTTTTAAAGAATAACGACTAATGTCTAGCGAATAGTCATATGCAGTAAATCCCGAGCAGCACTTTATTTCCAAACGGCCATATGCAAGGTTAGATATATATCTACCTCTTCTCGGGTAGCCAGCAACCTTGGTTGAGCATTTCTTTAACGCTATTAATATCCTGGGCCCTTATTCTATAACATCTTCTAATTCGATAAAGCTGGACTTCCATTTATCTAAATCTGGGACCTGATACAGATTGCCTGTCAGCGTTCTCCTATTCCCCAGGTCCTCTAATCCTGGATTTGAGAATTATCAAAGTGTTGTTCCGGGTGCAAAAGCTACTACGAATCCTTCTTAACCAAGATATCAATGAATGGCTTCGTGATAGCGTCGCTGATAACTACAACCTAACGATATCTTTACCTAATATTGCGAAATATTCGCCACCTGTGCCGGGTCAACATACCACATCGTTTCCAGAGCCCTCATTCATCATAACTGAGTCCGTGATCTGGTTTCACAACCAACAATGTCGTTACAAACCTATGTTCTCGAAAATGACGAATGGGTGGCACGTACCATCTCTGCCGACGAGCTTATGAGAGACAACAGCACTCCTCACCGTAAGACGGGAAGACAGTCTTTCTCAAAGCCGCCTACCTGTGGCCTACTCACAAGAACAGTTGTTGAGAGTCCTGTTATAAGATGGGTGCTACCCGTGCAGCTTCGGTCAGCCCGGTATAATGACGTCGCATTAATTGGTGTAAGTTTCTTGCTATCCCCTGACCTTTTCCTTACTTTATTTCCTTGTGAAAGTGTTCGTCAAAAATTAGTAAACGGCTACCTTATAAGGCTTCTGCCGATTATATTTACGCTAGGGATAGCTCTCTGCAAATCCTTTCTCGCTTATTCTGACTTTGAAATAGGATAATTGCGTTCAGATATGTGAGCTTGGTCGTGATAGGCAGCTCCATGACGTCGTCAGAAAGAAAGATTTCGGCTCCAGGATACGAAATGCCGTGGTCATGGGCTCGCCTCAGTATTCCCGCAAAGCGAGCGAGAGCAACGAGGATACGACGCATGTTAAAGCTGAGGACGGTGATTCGGGAATGGTCGACATGGGAACCACGCTGCCCGGCTTCCGAGATGTGAATTCCAAGCTTCCTCCTCAAATATTAGTCTTGGTGCTCGAACGGGGCGACTTGGTATTTCTGTTCTTGCAGCAGGGGCCTGCTAATAGTTGGGTCTTCTTTACATCCACCCATAAGATTCCTGCACAGCGCCTCATTTGCCCCGGATTCCACATGGCTATTGATCCTTCCTCAAACTTTCTAGTAGTTGCATGTTCCGACAGCCTCTTCATCATGTTTCAACTTCACTCGATGGAAGACCTACAGGCCCAATACTTCCTAAAGAAACCTTTTCAGCCCATAAAAAATAGGGCAGCTCGGTCGGTCAGGGGCATCATCCACAAGATTGAATTCCTTCATCCAACACATGGGAATGAAATACAAGTGATCATGATGGTTATTTTGGTCCAGCCTGATATTTCAAGGCTAGCAATATACGAATGGGATAGTAGGCTCGATATTCCAGAGACCTTCATGGATGAGCAGTTTGGTTATCGTCTTGACAATGATTATCGCATGCCTCTGTTGGTTGTACCTCTGAAAGTGCGCAATGCGTTTTTGGTCATCACGGAGCGGATTACAGCAACTTGTTCAAATATACTGGGAGGATCCCCTGTATTTGTCCAATTTGAACTAGTAAATCGGGAGGATACTTCATTACACCACGGTACTCGCGAACCGCTATGGACAGCATGGACTAGACCTATACGCCATCCACCGTACCACGATAGTAAGGATGTCATCTACTTGGCGAGAGAAGACGGCTTCATCAATTTTCTGGAATGCGGCGACGAGTTCGAAATCGAAACCAGTGTTAGCATGGGGTCTGTGGACTGCAACATTGACACAGCATTTGCCTCTCTCTTCCATCCCTTCGGAGATATTCTAGTTACTGGTGGGGACTCTGGCCCTGGTGCAGTTTGGAATGTGAGTTGCTCTTAATATAAATATAGCCATTTAGCTAACACTACTATTACGTATAGGTTCAAGCGAGACAGTCCCCGCAGAGAATTGGCTCGATTCCGAATTGGTCTCCTATAGTGGACTTTGCTATGACGAACTCAGCAAGAGGGGCTATTGAAGAGAGTAATGAAGACCCCAATGCCTCATCCCTAGCGAGTAATGGGAATATAGTTCCATTGCAGCAAGAAAAGATTTTTGCTTGCAGCGGCAGAGGCATGAGCGGTGCCATTACGGAATTTCGATACGGAGTTCAGGCCAGAATTGGTTTAGACCTTACGTACTCCTCCAACATTAGGCAGTGCTGGGCTATCTCTGACTTTGACGGTGTTGCAGAAGATGGTTTCTTTCTTATTCTGGCCCTTCCTAATGAGTCAGCCGTTCTGCACTTGACTCGGGATCTCGCCGAGGCATCGGAGAAAGATCACGAGGCCATCCCATACGACCTATCTTCAACAACATTAACTGTCCGTGAAGCTGATGGTGGAGTGGTGCAAATTACAACAAACTATATCACGATTGCTACCCCAACAGGCTGGTAAGTCGTCTACTTATTCTTGATATGAGGATCATGACAGTTATTAACAAGGCTGGACTTGTAGTTCCCAGAGTTTAATAAGTGATGTAATACGAGACCATACTGCTATCGTTTCGTATGCAGCCGTTAGATCCAACGTGGTCGCCTTGGCAGTTTACTCTGGATCAAAGTTCAGTATCGTCCTGCTTAGCATTGTCGGTCTCGAAGTGTCCTTACGGAAAGTGCTTGATATCGAAGGCGAAGTTACTTGCCTTGCGGTAGAGGACTTTGGAGATAGTCTTGTGGTCTTAGCCGGTCTTCGGCAAGGAGGGGATTCAATTATTGCAATATATCCGACTGAAATAGACAGGCAAGCTTCGGTAGCCCCAATCCTACTGAAATTATGTCCTAGTACGTCGTCTTCGGGAAACTTGAAGGAACTTGATACTGATTTATGCAAAGCTACAACAAACCTAGGTCCCAGTGCCAACACGACGAACACCATAGGGAATAATGCGTTCGGAGCCTTGACAAGTATAGTTAGTCTTGGCGAACGCTCTGGAAAAGCCGTTGTTGTAATTGGAACAAGAGATGGAGACGTGCTTACTATCCAACTTGATCAGTCACAACCAGAAAACTATGAGATTTATCGGGACAGACTTGGCGTGGCACCTTCTCACGTTTATTCCGGTAGCATTGTTGGAGATGCTAACTCGGTCTTGGTGTGCACCGATGCTGATCTCGCAATAATGACGAGCTTTGTAACAGGCCGCCAAGGGGGTCATTTTGAGGAGATAAACCGCGTTTGGCCAACTGACGGAGATAGGCCTTCTATGTCTTCTCCGCCGATCAACTCTGTAGCATCGTTGTTTGAGCAACTCCCGGAATATGGAAGATCGACAATGGTGATGATTGCTGGCTCACGGATAATGGTCACCGAATTCCAATCTCGCCCAAAATTGGTCCCACGATACTTCTCCGTCCACGGGACGCCGATCAAAGTTCTCTATTATAAAAGACTAGAGGCTCTTGTTACTGTCGTTTCGAAAGATGGGATACCTTCGTTACATTTCCTTGATCCCGCGACAGGGTATGATTTATCACGACCTTTTGAAAGAGAAAAGTTGAACGAGGGCTATAATTACTACGGAGCGGATTACATCACGGGCCTTGGGAATCCGGAAACTAGAGCGACGTCTCTTACAACGTGGTCTTACAGAGCTGGAAATATTCACGGAGATTGGATCGTTCTTGCTATGCACAGGAGAGATAACGAGGGTCTCCTACTAATCATCTCGGCCGACCTTGAGGATGTTTCGAGTCGACCCGATACGCCGCGTCGAATACGTTTCTGGACTAAATTCGATCGGAAGATACGGGACGGGCCCATATGGTCAGTTGCCACAGACGAGCATGGTGTATTTTTATGCGTCGGAAACTGCATCCAGTATCACATAATCGAACAAAACAAGTTCAAAGTTGTAAAACAACACGAACTGCCATCCCCAGCCTCATGGATGCAGGTAGTGAATGGGCGACTACATGCACTTACCAAAAAACACTCGCTTGTAATCCTTGACTATCAAAGCGAGCCACTTGGTGACAGTGGTCAGATGATTCGACTACACACAGACGACACCTGCCGGAGTGGGCTGCATTCTATCGAAGTACGCACGCCTTTGAGCGCTATAACTATGCTATCTGACCCGATGTGCGGGGTTCATGGTTTATGGGCCCCCTCTGAGAATGAGCGACCGTTAAGTTTGATATTTCAAGCGGAGCTTCAAGGCTCTATTAGGAGGTTTGCTCAAGGGTACACAAGAGCTTCGTGGAACTCGTCTAAGAAGCGAGCGCGCTATGGTTGCCTTCAGAACAGCCCTCCTGGATCAGATATCATAGGTCTTACTATCGATGGTTCACTTCAGCACTTTGCGCTCTTGGGAGAAGATGCCTGGAGATTCCTCAGATTCATCCAAAACCTGGCCATGGTGTCTCCAGCAATCTGCCCGCATACCTCGTCAGACCCAGCCGCGGATGGGCCTGATCCGGAGCCCAGAGCTAATCCGAAGTTGAATATGCAAGTGGATGGGGACATCCTGCAAAGATGCCTTGACAAGCGTGCATTGGAAGAGCTAGTTTCAGAGCCACAGCATATACAACGATTCCGAGAACTTCTTGAGCCCCTAGACGAGGACAACTGTTTATCGCTACCTCAACCAGATCCCAATCGCAACACAGCATACTATGAACTGGGTTACTGTATCTTGAAGTATTATCTATCTCCTGTGCTTTGATCTTGATATGAATGCAATTACGTTAAAGAGTTTTTAACTCGCAAGAATCCGATTTCAAATACGTTACCTACGAAGTTGACAGGTATCAATGGGAAATAACAACTTCCGAGATTAGTGGTTGGCTATCATGTAGAAAAAGAATGGTCCAGGTAGATTTTACACTTTTGACACCCGCGGTGCTCATCTTGTTTCTAGGTAGGTAGGTAGTTAAGATTTGGTCGTGTGGTAAGAGGCGAATGAAGAATTTACAAGAGCGGACTACCTACATTCTCTCTAAGATATCAGGCCAAAAGCTATTGAGGAATTTCTAGACTTGAAATGAATTCTGTATACTATGGCATCAGTAGGAATTAATTCTTTGTTAAGTGATGAAGAGCATATTTCCATCTTGTTAGGTTATATGCAAGAGAATGCATTTTCTGGTTTAATCAACTCTTCTATATTTTATTAGTACTGCCACAATTTTTCCAGCCAATCAGATCCTTAGAATCGCCCCGCAGTTGGCGACTTTTTCCTTTGCCATTCTATCGCATAAGGTTTGAAACACATGCAAATAAAATAAAAAGGTCATGCAAAACGAGCTCTATCCAACGATACCAATTATTAAATTTTTTATATAATAGTAGAATAGGTCAATTGATTTTATAAAAAATTCATTGGACGTGCGCTGAGGTGTGGCTAGCCAATCAGAAAGGCCAGACTTATATGTGGCGTAAAAAGGCACTCTTGAAGCTAGGCACTCCCCGTAAGCGCCTGCGCGAACGGGTAACGCAGCTAGTCATAAATTGACAGTGTAAGTAGAAGTGTATTAATAGAGTAAGTTATGAGTACCTAGGTTAAGTCCTATAGACTACATCGCTGTTATTAATAATACATCTTGACAAGGTCTTCTGAAATGATATAGTGGTCAATGGGATATTGAGAATAGGTAGGTAATTAGTATAATAATGGCGGAGTTATACCATATGCGCGTGCCCTGTTGAGAACCTTGGGGGGTTCATTGTAAGTCACCTGTATTAGGAGCACATTAAGGCTATACCTGTTGTTTGATATTTGTAGGTACCCAGATAGTCTTTCCAGATACTCTTCCTGTGGTTAAGATTTTCCGAGATAGTAGAGGACGTTGAAGAAAAGGGGTAAAAAGGTGAAATCATACGGCTTGTTGTATCTAATCGGCGTTTATCGATAAGGTACCAAGACTCGCTAAAATTTTCATAAGTCAATATTGTGCAAGCTTAATTCACAGAAATATATAGGTTCACCCAGGAACGACCGCCGTCATCATTACCTCTATCTGCCTAGGTACATGTTGATTACCCCACTACAAAGAAGGCAATAACGGCCCTAACCCTCCCTACGTCTTACGTTCTTCGCCGAAAGGAAACCACGTTGCTTGTTGTAAAAAAATAAAGATTCCCTCTAGTTTGATTTCACGTCTATCGTGAAGCGGCATAACGGATTTATATTTGCCGCTAGTAATAGCATTTTTCCAACTAAGTCTACTAGTTTGACGCTTTTATTCCATAAGGTCCCCGCCGACTTAAAAAATCACCCTTCGCTGTTTTGCAGCAGAGACCCCACCATCTTTAATCAACTCCAGTCATATTGAGGCGCACACATCCTCATATCCTCACGTCCTTACGTCCTTACGTACGACTCAGTTCATCGAAAAGAGGCTTGAGCAGTATCTGAACATATCGGATACAATCTCTGCTCAATATTTATAATCGGTTAAATTTATCTCTCCTCAATTCATCCGACCGCGAACATGCCGCCCAAGAAGAAGGGAAATAAGAAGGCAGATGACGACTGGGAGGCAGAATTAGGCGAGTCGATAGCACCTGCAAATGGAGACGGCACTGCTTCTGCCGCTGCAGCGCCCGAGGAGAACAATGAAGAAGACGGTGCACCGGCAGGTGGCCTCATGGCAATGATGAAGAAGAACAGAGAAAAAAGAAAGAAGAAGGGCCTGTCGGAGGATTTCGTTGACGGCGGCAATGCCTCTACTACCGAGCCCGTGCCTGATGTGGCTGCTAAGGCCCCTGAAGAAGCGACAATGGATGACGAGTTCGCATTGCCGGAAAAGAAGGGCAAGGGTGGGAAGCAGAACAAACAGCAGCCGGCGAAATCCGCAGCGGCAGGTGCTGATGATGACGAGGTGGGAGAGGGTGGAAGAATGTTAACTAAGGCCGAGAAGGAGAAGTTGAAGAAGGAGAGAGAAAAGCAAAGAAAAAGGGAACAGGTGAGTAAAACTTTAAGGGTATATGACTTCACTTCATAGTCTAACTCAAAACTCCCTAGGCCGCGAAGAAGAAGACCACACCCGCTCCAGCCCCTAAAGCTGCCGAGCCTGCGAAGCCCGCGGTAGAAGAGAAGAAGGATATACCTGAGCCTGTACCAGCAGGCGACGTTGGAGGAAAGAAGGGCAAGAAGCTTCCTGCGCATTTATTGGCTCTTCAGAAACAGCAGGAGGATCTACGACGGCAGCGAGAAGAGGCCGAGCGTCTTGCCGCCGAAGAGAAAGCTAGATTAGAGGCACTCGAGCAGGAAGAAGCTGAAGCATCTAAGCGGAGAGAAGAGGAGAGAGCTCGCAAGAAGCAGAAAGAAAAGGAGAGGATCGAACAGCTGAAAAAGGAAGGCAAGTTCCTTACCAAGGCACAAAGAGAAGAGAAGGCCCGGAACGAGAGAAAACTTCAGCAGATGATTGCTGCTGGTATTAAGGTCGGTCCTTCTGAAGATGGCGAGGAAAAGAAGAAGAAGGTTGTCTATGATAACAAGAAGCGTACCAAGAAGAGCGACCAAAAGGTATTTATTCACGTTACCACATTATTTCCCCATTTACTACTCCCCGATAATTCCTAACCCATATTCTACTAGGTCGATGAGGAGAAAGCCTTAGCTGAAGCTGCCGAGCGCGCGAGGCAGCAGGCCGAAGCTGCAGCAAAGGCAGCCGAAGAAAAGGCAGCTAGACATGCTGCTAAGGCGGTAGCCAAAGCTGCTAAAGAAAAGGCTGCCCAAGAAGAGGATGTTGACGAAGACTGGGAGACTGCTGCCGCTGCCGTTGATGAGGGCGTAAAGGACAGCTGGGATGCCGAATCGGATGGAGAAAATAATTCATCAGCACAAGCTGGGCAAAGAAAGGCGATACCTTCCCGACCCAAACCCGTATCAGAAGATTCCGAATCCTCTGATGAATCATCCGAGGACGAAGTCCAGACAGCAGCACAGGCCGCAGAAGCTCAACGGAAGAAGGAAGCTGCTGAACGACGAGAGAAGGCCCATCAAGCCGCCTTAGCTGCTAGGTCAAAGGATAACCTCCGTTCTCCTATTTGCTGTATCCTAGGACACGTCGACACAGGAAAGACGAAGTTGTTGGACAAGATCAGACAGACCAATGTCCAAGAAGGCGAAGCTGGTGGTATTACTCAACAGATTGGTGCGACATATTTCCCCGTCGACGCCATCAAGCAAAAGACGGCCGTGGTCAACCCGGATGGGAAATTTGAATTCAAGGTCCCTGGTCTATTAATTATTGATACGCCTGGTCACGAGTCTTTCTCTAATCTCCGATCCAGAGGATCTTCGCTCTGTAACATTGCCATCTTGGTTGTTGACATCATGCACGGCCTCGAACCTCAGACACTCGAATCTATGAAACTACTCAGGGATAGAAAGACGCCTTTCATTGTTGCGCTCAACAAAATCGATCGTCTCTACGGCTGGAAGAAGGTTGACAACAATGGCTTTCAAGAAAGTTTGGCACTTCAGAACAAGGGTGTCCAAAACGAGTTCAGGAATCGATTGGAGCAGACAAAACTTGCATTTTCCGAGCAGGGTTTCAACGCCGAACTCTACTACGAGAACAAGTCGATGGCCCGATACGTATCGCTGGTACCAACCTCGGCACACACTGGCGAGGGTATTCCCGACATGTTGAAGCTGATCATCCAGTTGACCCAAGAGAGGATGGTGGGATCCCTAATGTATCTATCCGAAGTCCAGGCTACCGTTCTCGAAGTCAAGGCCATTGAAGGATTTGGTATGACTATTGATGTTATCCTGTCAAACGGTATCCTTCGAGAAGGTGATCGGATAGTAGTGTGCGGTGTAGAGGGCGCCATCACTACAAACATTCGTGCACTGTTAACACCGGCTGCTATGAAGGAACTGCGTGTGAAGTCTCAATACGTGCACAACAAGGAAGTTAAGGCAGCCATGGGTGTGAAGATCAGTGCACCAGGTCTTGAGGGTGCTATTGCAGGTTCGCGACTGCTCGTAGTCGGTCCCGACGACGACGAGGAAGATCTTGAAGAGGAAGTCGAGTCGGATCTTAACAAGCTGTTCAGCCGTGTTGCCACGACTGGTCGCGGTGTGAGCGTGCAAGCCTCGACACTGGGTTCTCTCGAAGCTTTGCTCGACTTCTTAAAAGACTGCAAGATTCCAGTAGCAAACGTTGGAATCGGTCCTGTGTTCAAGCGAGACGTTGTTCAATGCGCGACTATGCTCGAGAAGAGTCCGGATTACGCCGTTATGCTTTGCTTTGATGTGAAGATTGACAAGGAAGCACAGGCATATGCAGAAGAAAATGGCATTAAGATTTTTACCGCTGATATTATCTACCATCTCTTCGATGCTTTCACAAAGCACATGGACGAGCAGCTTGAGAAGAAGAAGGAGGAATCTAAGATGCTGGCAGTCTTCCCCTGTGTCCTAAATACCGTCGCTGTCTTCAATAAGACAAGCCCTATCGTTGTGGGTGTTGACGTGGTAGATGGTAGTCTCAAGGTCAACACTCCAATTGCTACCGTGAAGCAAAATCCGATAACTGGTGCCAAGGAGATAATCAGTCTAGGCAGAGTGTAAGTGACGCTAAAATATCGTTATTTCTTTTTGCTTACTTGACTAACAACTTCATAGGACTTCAATCGAGAGGGATCACAAACAGATTCCAGTCTGTAAGAAGGGTCAACCTTCAGTAGCTGTCAAGATTGAGATGGGTGGTCACCAACCCACATATGGCCGACAGCTCGAAGAGAAGGATGTCCTTTACAGTTTGATTTCTCGAGCTAGTATCGACACTCTCAAGGAGTTCTACCGTAAGGAAGTGTCAAATGAGGAGTGGCAACTCATCATCAAGCTCAAGCCTCTATTTGACATCAACTAGAGCGCGCCGACTGGTGTCAATGGGGGGATCAAGGCTGAGAAACTAGTATGCATTTGAAGACGGCTCATGAACATCATGGGAGCGTGGCATTTTCCTGCTTGTATTTTTGAGGTCGACACGAGGAAGGCAACAAAATGGTACGGTATATGAACGGGGTTCTTATGGATTCTAGAACGAAGCACGATGGCCTAATGGCTTGGTGCCGGATAGATCAAGATCTCTCGTTTTATACGTAGTGTAGGTATTAGGGAAAATTTAGCTGAATCGTTTAAGGGAGCTCTTATATCTTCATTGAACGATGATTATTCTATTACTACCATATCACTAGCACCCCTCGTCAAGGGTATTTCTTTTATGGACCCCATCGTCATACTTCATCTAGCAATAAGTATTGACTCAGATCTTCGACATCAATAAAGTGCATAGGCATATCCCAAATTTTAGAAGCAGCGCACATCCTTGAAAGGGTGATGTAATATGTTGTACTTACTGTTTAAGAAGTCATTTCTTTCATCGCAGCCCCCCAACCGGGATAGTTAGGAGGTACTTACCCTTGGCTTCACACAAATTCTAGGTACTACGTGGCATGCATAATACCCCAAGCACGACAGTTATGCCGTGTGACATTTTAACTACGTCTCTCGAAGATACTTCGCTGCCGCAGCAGGAAACAGAGCCCAAACTAAATATATATCAGAAACAGCGTATTACCAAGGGGTGGGGAGAGGATTAGAATAGCCCGTTCACTCGAGATATAATGAATTTTGAAGCACTTTGTAATATCTTGATGTTGACATATAGGCTCGGGTCTTACGAAACTACCCGCAACGACGGCTGAACGTCCCGTAGTATAAGGTATCAGATCCATCATCTGTGATAGACAAACATTATCCTCGGTATTACTTCTTTGAGGATACAAGTCTGACAGAAACTCATTACGTTCCTACTTTCGCTTTTAGAGAGAATCGAAAATCACCAGACGGTTCGAGAGAAGTTGACATGATATTGTAATATTTTATTCATCCAATATTCTACCCCTGAATTCCCAGAAAAGGCTAGCGAACAGACATTTTATGTACTCCAAAGATTCCTTGATTGAAAGAAGTACGACAGCTAGGTAGGTATTAATTTTGAGGGGGCCTCTACGTAAGAGGCAAAGCTGAAAAAGAGTCAAGGGGCTTTCGCTTATTTATCCGGTTTGAGAGGAACAACAGCCGAGATGATCTCGGCTCGTCAGACCATAGCTAACTAACTTAAGCGCAGAGATCGGCCTCCAAGTCCACGGGCTGCGGGCAGTTGTACACCTTTTTGTGGGCAGGCGTGCTGTAGCAGTCGGCCTGGCCAGCGGCACAGTCGAAGATTTCGCAGCCGTCACCGGGGGTGAGAATGTTGTGCGAGTTCGCGAAGGGGTTGCCCCATTCACTAGATGTTTGTTAGTAAATGGCTGGTGATAGCCATTGGATGATTAGAGAAACTTACGTGCTGAGTTCATCTGAAGGATATATTAGCGGATGTTCCAGATTAATATGCATGTGACAACAGGAGTGTACTTACAGTAGGCGATGTCGGGGTTGGAGCTGAAAGAGTATCCGAAGAACAGCGGGCTGGAGAGGGTCTTGGTGGTGGCGATCTTGACGGTCTGTAACATAGGGTGTTAGTTTGTTCCGTTCTGGAATGGTAAAGATTAGGCGAGAAACTAACCGAACCGGAAGGACGGAAGTCCTCGGAGAAAGAGTCTCCAGTCTTAACGGCGGTTAGGGTGCCAGCGGCGCTGCCGTCGAAGGGGTACGACTGGACGTAGATGGTCGAAGGGCAGTTGTTCTTGACGATGGCCTTCTGGGCAGAGACGCCGGAGGCGACGAGGGCAGCGCCCATGATGGTGGCGGAGAACTTCATTTTGGCGGGTTGGAGTAGTTAAAGTAAAAATTACTGATTAAGATCTGGATATTGTATTGTTCTTGGAGATTAGATATTATCAAGACAGGCGCTGGTGAGGAGACAAGAATGAAACTGCAGATCAGGCGAACGAAGAGCTGGCTTATATAGGTAAGGTACGCTTCTACGACGTAACGCCTAAATAGTCGGGCAATGCCCTCCCGTACGTTCGTCGCTGTCATGACCGTCATCAGAGGGCTGCTGCTCCATCGCAATACGAATGCCAATTCTCGTATTACCTTGACACGAGGTCGGGGTCGTGATCTTAGATCCAATCAATAACCGGTCTTGCGTCTGGGGTCCCGTCCCCGCAAAAAAGAGGCCCGAGCCGGTTCCGGCTGATATGCCGGATTCGCCTCATATGGCCTGCTGGCTGGTATGAATTTCTACGAAGTAGGTATTATGTTGCGAGGTGATGGGAAAGAAGCTTCTTTGTCTTTTATTATTATTTTTAAGTAGGTAGCTATAACCCTATCTGAGACAGTATTACTGATATGGTATTGGTGATAATACGAATAGTGATGATGGTATTATTCTATAAGGGTCTTTGTTCATGGTGTCTCGGTAGTCCCGGGTAAGCATCTAGCATAGGCTACTATCTCGATAGAGCTCATCGAGTACGGGAAAGTTTCTCATCATCTGAACACGACCAACCAATCAATTGCTCGAGTAACCACAGCTGCAGCCTCACCGCTTATCCCCTCGATACAGCTGAAAGATCTATTATGCAAACACTTCTTGGCGTGAGGCAGAGAATACGGAAACCGGGGATTAGTGTAGACGCTACTGCTTGACACTCTGTCGGCACTAGTCTTCAGTTTGGTTTATTCTACGAGATGTAACGTCGGTTTATACACTACATGGTTATCTAGAATGTAACTAAACTGAGAGTTAAGTCTTCATGAATAAAGAATAAAGAATATTGTTGTTGGTAATCTACCCAATGTACCTGTGGAATATAGCAACGATGGGGAAAGTTGCTCGACTCTTACGTCCCTTTGGGGAACATATTACCAAAGAAAACCCAGCGAATCCGGGAGTTCTGCGGCTTGTAAGGGTCCACGCAATTAGAAGACAGCCAGGCCGATATCCGACGTTCCATCCCGACCCGTCAGTACTGCCGAGACTACTATGTACCTACACAAGCACAGCAAACCACTCGATCCACTGGAGCATATTCCGTTCCTGAATTCTGGAACCTCTCAATACGACATATAGTTGTCACAGATTTGTTGTCACCGCTAATTTCTACAAAGAGAAAAACGAGAGGCTCGGAAGGTTTTGCCATACGAATGTCGTACGGGAAAAGTCTTACTTAGGTATGCTAGCGGCTTCATGATTTAACAGGGGTTGAAGCTCCGCTTCTCCCGTGTGGTTTTTATGCGAAGAGGTATTTAGACTTGGGAAAAAAAGCGGAATAGAAAGAAATCTTTAGGTTATGGAAAGATCTAGGACGGATTCGTGAGGTGAAGTCAGATGACTTGACCAGCAGAAAGTCCAGCCCCTGAACTCTCTGATAGCAGAATTTGCGGCACGGACAAGAACCAAGAACTTACCACCCAGGGTCATCAGGGTATTTATTAGAGTTGACGGGCGATGGGTACGTTCAAGATTTTCTCTAGTAATATTGAGAACATGGCCAAGATTGATATAGCAGTTTAAAGGGACATACACACACGTGAACTCTACAGATAATCCCAAATAGTGCAATCTTTTCATTAGATTTCTCGATAGACATACCATCGGGAAGAGCTCGTAAGGCTATTAGGGAATGGCTTAAACTTTTCAAGTTTTATGTTTGAAAGTAGTTTAGTCGACAGGGGAAAGATGGATAGAACAACCCATCTTGGGTAGGATAAGATCAAGGTGCTGTACTACAGCCATTATTACATAGGGGAATTATTTAATAGATCAAGTGTTAGCTAATATACCTAATAGCTAAGTGCTGTGATGGAAAGGGGAAAATTATTGATGAAAGATACCTATTCGCGTATCGGAACCCTTCACCATATAGGATTGAGATATGGGTATCACATAGGAAGTTGATTGTATATTAATGAAGGACCAGCGAGATTTATTGTTAATGATAGCTACAGAGCTGTCAAGTAGGCCTCCAAAGATAACGAACTAAGCTTATATATATACTCTCGCAGGAGCTAGTTAGGACTTCCCCTTTTACCTGATTAATTACTCCTAGCTATTATATTGAGTGATGCTAATTGTAGATTACCAAAAATTCCTTCCACGTAGATTACCCCACAGAACAAGTGTATGCACCTGGCCACCAAAATTACTAGTAAAATGACATGGCCACCTTCTGCCTCATCAATCTTACAGAAGGTCCAAATTTGTCAACAATACCAATGGATATATTGATATATTTTTATATACTTAAAGTCTCATGGCTGAGACGAATTGATTAGTATTAATCTTATTAGAATGCGACCGCATGTAATGAAGTTAATATAAAAGTAATCTACAAATAAGGGAATGTAATCTGTAAATAGTGGCATGTAATCTACAAATAGCAATATTTATCTTATATTCCTCGGCCACAACAACGTATCTAACAGTAGTTACTTATATAGATCGAATCAGCTTAAGAAGGCCAATTTAATGATACCACAATCATATAATAATACCGTGTTTTGGTCAAGATATTAAAGAGTGACAAGAATAGATAGGTAGGTAAAATAGTCGGCCAGGTCGGCCAGGCCTGGCGGACCTGGTCAGGTGACCTAGGAAACATTCCCACGATCTCTATACATCAATTAAACCAATTATATCAATTACATCATCAGGAATATCATCAATATAATCCTTTTGAGGTCAAAATTAGTATGTATCGGCTGTGTTTTGAGAAAGTTATGAGGCAGAAAGTGGCCATGTCATTTTACTAGTAATTTTGGTGGCCAGGTGCATACACTTGTTCTGTGGGGTAATCTACGTGGAAGGGCTGGCATGGTAATCTACAATTAGCATCACTCATTATATTACTTATAAGATATCAGTACTGAGATAGAGTGATCCGATACCACGAGTACGCTGTAGTGATTCCACCTGTATCTAATGAGACCTGGGTCTCTCAGACATAGCCTGTAGACTATGGCTAGTGGTAGGCCACCTCAAGCCTAGCTAGTAAGGGGGCTACGGCGTAAGCGCCGTGTTAAGGTAACTGTAACAGTGAAAGTATGGTATGAAAATAGTAGTAGTAATAATTGTATGACTAAGAGAGTAAGTTCTGACTAGCTGAGCCTCTTCCTAAAAAGGGAAGCCTGACTTATACACACGTTCTTGCTAAGATATCACGTGCTGTACCTGACGACAGTCCCTTAACCACTTATTTCAGCACGTACAATCTAAGCCGAGTGCGCCAGCGATGTCACTGAAGAAAACGAATGAAGTAGGTATATTTGACTCTATGGGGTAGTAAAGAGAATTGCGAGAGTGCATAGATAGATTCGAATATACTGTAGCGCGAAAGAAAACGGAAATAGCCTCATTTCCAGCTTGGTTAAAGAGCAAAGGTAGATCTTCTTTATATGTAACTGGTCCCTTAACTTAGATGAGTCTTGCAAGTCGAAATATATTAAGAAGTAGTAACTTTTAGTTTGCCAGGGGCGGGTATTAAAGCGGGAAAAGCGGGTCTTAACTCCTATTTCCTTTTAAACTCCTTAATATTTACATAGTCGCCGCTTACACTAGTTTTGGATAGCTGTTATCCTTATCACTTTATAGGTGAATCTATACGAATGATGCCCGAGTTTACGAGGGGTTATTGTGTCGAATTTTTTCCATGGCCCAAATAGGAAAGTAACTCAATGGGCAGTATCTGGCACGTGCATCACTTTTTAAGCGATTTAATTGGGTGCACGACCTGTATATGTGGGACATGGCTTGGCATTTTCGTCGAAACCAACTCTAAAGGCTAAAATAGCTTTGATTGGGTGCATCACTTAAATGTGGGCCCGACCTTGATAAGAAAGATAACGCCACGTGACCACATATGTAGCCATATACGTAGCCGCACGTGACTTAACCACATGACCTGGCGATAGGCCATTAAAAACAAAAGGGATAAACTTTCGCTTACGCTTTCGCTTTCGCTTTCGCTTTCGCTTTCGATGGAGGCAAAGGCAGCGGCGCGAAGCGCCGCTGACTTTGCCTGTTATATAATGCGTTAGGTAATTAAAAAAGGTGCGAGGTTGAGGAATCGAACCTGGGGCCTGGGAAGGTGTGGCCGGGATAATTTCGGGCTATAGTATAGCCAGGTGATTACGTAAGGGTTGTTACGTAAACTCGGGCTATTGTGCAGCCCGGGGGGTTGCCTCCTGTTACATATTCAACGGAAAAAAGTGCGAAATTCGCACAGTTATACAACAACATGCACCGGTTAAGGAGCTTTCAGACTAAAAGCCCGTACTACAAATCTTGTAGTTATGCTTAAAATATATTTAATAAAGCCAGGCGGGTCAACGAAGAGAAGATAGTGAATGAAGAGAATAATTATAACTTATATATTTATAGAGTTTAGCTATCCCGTATAGCTCTATGCCGAATTGAAGATATGTTTTCTCGCGGCATTGGATAGAATCTCACGGACTTGGGGAATTAGATATAGAGAAGTATAAGAAAATAATTATTCACCGGTGAATAGGTATTGAGGCTAAGGTGCTTTCTAGAAGTTGGTGATATAATCACGGGTTATTTCTCATGGCTTGTCATACTATAAAACGTGAGACAGAAAATCACAGTAAGGGAGTTCTCCTGTATCTGATTGTATTCCCCATAAGGCTTAACCTAGACTGGACTCGGCCTAAATTTACCCCGTTTTTTTATAAAATGCCCCGAACTGAGGTTGCTTTGTAATATCCGCTCCGCTGCTAGAGGTTATAGCTTAATAATGTGCCGCCTATAAGAAGGTAAAGTGTTAAAGATGATGAGAGTGATGGTGGAAGATAAAATGGGTCCCGCGGGAAAATTGCCGTCATTGCTTCAACTGTAACTGAAACAACGGCAACGAGTCCGTTACCACCGGTACTTGCATCCGCCATGTACGCCAACATCGGTGATATAGGTATTATTCCACTGTTACAAAATCTCTCCGAGCGAACAATGGGGCAGTGAACTTATATATATTCTTAATGCTTCTTCCAAGTTTATGATTCTCGATAACTACCGTGCCACTCATCTCCTACTTCCTTCTTCCTACCCACCAAGTTCATATTCAAATACAGAACAACCCCTACACAGTAACCATGGCGTCTTCTACGGTTCCCCAGATCCTACTCACCGGGCCTACTGGATTTATCGGCGGTACGATCTTGGACCACTTCATCAACTCGAAGTCTCCGGTCCTTAGTGGCGCCAATATTTCCGTACTTCTGCGGGGCGAGGACCGTGCTGCTAAGCTCACATCCACCTACGGCTCCCGCGTGAAGCCAATCCTATACAAAGACATTGACGATCTTGATGGTACGATCGCTGCAGCGGCGCAGCACGATGTCGTCATTAACACCACCCTTGGCTTCCACCCCGCCTCCATCCAGGCGATAGTCCGCGGCCTTGCCCAGCGCAAAGCGGCGACAGGGCGTGACGTGTGGTTGATTCACACATCCGGCACTTCGAACATTTGCGACACTCCGATCTCGAAGAAGTGGGTGGAGCCGGAGGGCCGCGAGTTCGACGATGCTAAGGATGATATTTACGGGTACGAGAAGGACCGCGAGGTGCGAGAGGGCCCGTACCACCAGCGTACCGCAGAGATGGGCGCCGTAGATCTGGCTTTAGAGCTGGGCGTAAAGTCGATAGTCATCAACAGCGGAACTATCTACGGTCGCGGAACCGGTCTATTCAATAAGACAAGTATTCAGGTTCCCGTATTCGTCCGCGCCGTGCTGGACCTCAAGAAGGGCATCGTGCTGGGAGATGGCAAGGGCGTATGGGACCACGTGCACGTTGAGGATCTAGCGGAACTTTACCTACTCGTCCTAGAGCGCATAATAGCGAAGGGCGGCGAGGGCGTGCCTTTCGGAAAGAAGGGTATCATCTTCAGCGGCAATGGCCGACACCAGTGGCTGGACGTGGCGCAGGGGGTAGCTGATGCGGCCTTCGCGGAGGGACTGATCCCGAGCAACAAGCTGGAGAGCCTTACGCTCAAAGAGGCAACTAAGTATCTGATGGATGGCCAGGTTCCAGAAGAAATGATCGAGAAAGCCGTCGTGAGCAACTCGCGGACTGTGTCGTCTGTGGCTAGGAGCTTGGGCTGGAAGCCAACGAGGGGAGAGGAAGCGTGGAAGCGGGGGTTCGTTGAGGAGGTCAAGGCTGAGCTGGAAAAGCGCAAATAGTGGCTGATGAAATTAAAAGGGACTTACTATTCTAGCAGCTGGGTATATACATCTAGATTAGTAGTCTGGTCCTAGCGATGCTGATAGTTTATCTTACTGAAACCGAGTTCTATTTTCACTTCGCCCTCGCATCTTTAAAATGTAGTGACTAAGTAAATAACGTAGTGCAAGAATATCGAAATATATAGTTCTACATCTAGATATACAAGTCGTTTGCCGTTTGCCTGGATCTTGTGTATATTAGCCAAGGGCAATGCCGTGTAACCAAGCCTCATAATCTCCAAGGGGTTCCTCAGCAATAGTCGGTGGATCCTTGGAATCATTCGCGCAATCGATACCAGACCTTTTATTTGGACGCCATGAATAAGTCTGACCCTCATTCCTTTCGACTGAATACCCCTGAATGGACCGGTGTGTACCCCTAAACCCCTTTTCATTTGTTACCCACCCATCCCTACAGCTGCGACATGGCCGTCGAACTTATTTACCAAGCGGCTTCCACAGATAAGTGAAAGGTTGCTGAATTAAATCATGCACCCAACCATGGCTTTACGTCTGCCTTAGAGAATATTCGGCGCTGGGACGTGGAAATTGACTATCAATTCCACCTTGATTGAAGATGATACTGATATCATGTAGCTGCTGGAGTATCCAAGCTAGTACAATATCACCGAGAGAATCTCCCTCAGAGAGCGTGCCAACATCACGATGGGTTCCAAGAAAATATACCCGCCTAAGACAGGTACGCCTATGCACGGGTACATGCATTAGTGTAGGTTGGAATGGACCACGACATTCGTGGAGAGCGAGCGCATGAAACACTTTATTGATATCTGGCATACGAATTAATATTTAATTGAAGCTGGGCATTGTTATCTCACTTGGCCCGATGTCTGTCTCTAAGAATTCATATTTCTTCATAATTGGTGAGAGAAGATGGAATAACCCGAATAAACCCGTGCGTGGAATGCCAAGAGAGCCAACTGTGTCGATAGGCATTTTATAGTGATCGGACGACCTTAGCGACGCTTCCCCGTTGCTTCGCATATAATGGAAAATCTGACCAATCTTTATATTTTCTCACAAGGCGGTCCGCAACCCCCTTTTTTGAGGAGACTTCCGGATGTTTATTTGTCATATAGGAGGAGATGCGTGTCCTCTCTCCTGTATTGGGGCAATCCCAAACACAACGAGTGATGTGAGTGTCACAGCTGTAGCCGATGGCGATGATTTCATCTTTGGGGGAATAATTGGGAACCAAGCCTTCAACCGCCTCAAGGCATGCTTCTCAATGCCGTAACCCTGTAGTCAATTAATAAACAAAGTTGTCAGAGTTAAGAGACTGACCCCTGATATCCACTATCAATCACCCCAGGCAGTGTTAAACTAGGGTAGCTTCATGAGCAAAGGGAAATAATCAAAGCTTGAATTTTCGTCATAGTTGTACCATTATATGTCTATATGTCAGGCCGCACGTAGCTTCTACAACGCCATATTACATATATACATTCCTCCTTAAAACACAGTACCATCACTTTTGATAAGGATGGGGCTTGATTTCGTGTCCGGGCGGCGTTGTGCCGCGATCTCGCGCCCTGATTTCCAAGTCCCAGCCTCAAGAACCTGTGCCAAAGTTAAGTGAATTCCATTGCCCATGTGGGACAAAATCATCTTGTACAGAATGTCAATGAGTACCAATGTCATAGCGCGCCATTCAACTATGGCATCATCGCTTGCATCGAAGAGTGGCAATTCCCCGTCAGATGCTTTCAAGCCCCGACTGAGTGTATCCTGTTTAAGGGATAGAACTCCAAAATCAACGAAAAGCCCACCATTACGATATTCAGCCAATGCCGTTAGCGATTCAGCATTGATCCATTCCATCTTTAATATCCTCTGAAACGGGACCATCAGCGAATAAGTAAGCCACTGCGTAAGCTTATGGAAAGGCTGGATGTATTCTGCACTATCAGCGGGGTCTGGGGTTGACGCCTGTTTCTGTAAAGTACTCAACGGCCACGAGTCACCGATGGGAACCCCGTCAATAGTCGTCCGATCCTTAGGCCAAATAGGAATCAAAACATTCTGAAGGACATCCCAGAAAACAAGGACGTCAAGGTTCGGGGAATTTCCAGCCGATTTCACCATATAGTCTAGATCTCATCAGCAAGGGTTGAGAATTACTAGACACGATGGCAAAAGGTATTACCAGCGAGGTGGCCTGGACGGCCTTCGGTTCCGAATATATCGGGATGAGAGAGTAGGGACTGTCCTAGGCATCTGAGAAGAGCTGCACGAGATTCAACCCCTGACATTGGGTTATCGTCGGACACTTGAAAGCCCGTGGTTAGTACATGCGTCGTTATTTCTCCCAAGCCCATTCCTAAACATAATTGAGTCAGTATATATGTAGTATTCTATGAACTTGGTGTGATTACCATCGACCATAGGGATCGTTCCGGATCTCGAGGCGGTAAAAGCTAGGGAGTTGAACATGTGAAGACTAGCTACCGCGATGCCTTCACTTCGTTCGTAAATTTGATCAGTTCCGGGCTCAGTATAACGCCATTTATCGCCTGCGCCAGCATCTAATAGCACTGAGACGAAGAACAGGTCAATTAAGCGTCGAGTGATCTCGAGGTCATCACAATTCGAGCTCTTCCAATCCTGTATCATATTTGTAATACGCGGTATCTTCCCGACCTCGAAATGCTGCCAACGCCCATGAGGGGGGATTGTATCGAATTTGTCTGGGCCAAAATCACGCTGATGAGAAGAAAGTTAGTATACGGATAGTAATTTGAAATTTAATTGAGTCGCAAACCTTGATAATGGATGTCACAAATTCCACAACATCACCCAGTCGGTCTTCGTGTAGGTTGAAATGGTTTAATCCCCCGGACTTGGCGATATTACCCACGATTTTAGCGCGTTCTCGAATAGCGCGGAGAGAGAGCAAGTACTTGACTTGTGAATCCATGCTGATAAGAGAAAGGATATTGGATAGAGACCCCGAGTGTTTCCAACCTTGCAATAGAGCCTCCAACCCCGCACTTGAGAGGTAGTGATGGACTGAATTATTGGAAGCTCTCCTCCCAAGCGGTAGAAATCCGTGTTAGGAGTCTGTAGTGTACCGTCTATCTGGGATACAAGTATAGATAGAAACTTAGTAAAATCTAGGTAGATAATCTACCCACCTTTATAAATCGGCAGCAAACAGATATTGGAGGCGGATGGATAAAGAAATAAAAGAGATCGAATTAAAATATCGCTGTTTTTGATAGGTACGGAGGTGTAGAGGGAATATATTAAAAAAACGCTAAAATTCATACGTAAACTTTTAAGGGTATAAGTTGTAAAGTTATGGTTAAATAATATTAAATAAAGTATTATAACGTTATATTAGTAAGGGTGTTAGTTTAAATTAAATTTCTTTATTTAAGTTACGTAAAAAAAAACTTTTTTTATAATAATTTTGGTGAGTTTTTTATTGATTTTTTACCTATTATAATGTTTGTATACGGTTTTGTTTTATGTTTTATAATTGATTATATATTATATTTATATTATTTAATTTTTAGAATTATAATAATATTATTTTTATATTAGAAAGTTGAAAGATGGGTATTGTAAATTTAAGGAAATAGGATAATTGGCTTGTATAAGTTTGATTAAGTGTTAATATGTATATTATAAGTTTATTAATAAGGTAAAACGTATATTATAATTGAAAAAGGTTAGTATTAAAATGAAGAAAAATGAAAAGTGGTTGTTTTAGTGCAATTTTATATATATATATATTGTTAATAATTTATTATAAGTTTTGTAAGTTTAATTTATTACTTATAATTATGCTTAACTTATTTTTACCTTTTTTGGATTGGAAATGGGAAGGGGTGGGTTTGGTAGTGCTTTAAAAACCGGTAAATAATAATGATAACTTTAAATTAACTTTATTAGTAGTAAATTGGTTTTGAAAATGCTATTATAACAATATATGCGTTTTTATTGAAAAAAATAAAATAAGTGTAAATAACGTTTAATAGTAATAAGTTAAAATTAATATTAATAAAATTATTATGCGGTTAATTAAGTTTAAAAAGCTCCGCGAAAAAGGTGCTGTAATTTAACTTAAATTCGATCTTAATTGTTAACAAAAAATATCGGCTTTTACAACTTTTTTTACGATTGAATAAAAAAACGAGGATTTGTATAAACAGTATAAAAATCGCAAATTACGCGAATCGTATTTATTATATGTTATAAGAGGCGAGGATTTGTTTAACAAAACGTATATAAATTGTTAGTTTTTTAATACGGCGTTAATATACTTATTTTATTAAAATATTAACTTTTCCAACTTTATATAATTATATTTAAGGTTAATCAGATTAGCGAAAGGGAGTAAGGGTAAAAAACGGATTTGTTCATAATCGGTAGCGGAAAAGGATAAAAAGGACAAACTTATACTTATTGCCGAATAGTTGCAAAACTGCACCATACGCTAACTTAAACGTTACCGTAAAATAATTAACGATGAGTTAAATATACGTAATTTTGAGCATATTTCTAGTAGGCAATAATAAGCCTGATTAAGTTTTTATAAGTGTTAAAAGGGGGGTTTTAAATTGATATTACTTATTAAAGGCGTTTTGGGGAAAGGTTAAATTGGATTAAAAGTTGCGATAGTTAATTTAAATTGTTGGAATTGTTTAGAATTAGTTAAAATTAGGTAGTATGAGTATATATATTTTTAAATTTAGTTAAAATTTTATTATTTAAAAATAAACATTTTTAATTAAAAATTTTTAGTTTAATTTTTTATTATATGTATATAACCTTGAATAAAGTTGTTTTAGTAATAATTTTGTTATTACGACTTTAATTACAGTTATAAATTTAAGATTTTAATATATTTTAATTACCCAAAATGCCTTACCTTTGCGTTAATCTTAACCTTTATTGTGATTAAATTATTTAAGAATATTAAGATAAAATAACTTTAAATGTCATATATTTAATATTATTTTAAAAATATAATATTAATATTATAACTTAAACTTTTTTTAATCGATTTCGATAATGGCAAATTGGTTAAAATATGATTAAAATAAAACCGTTTAATAAACTTTTAACCCGTATTTGCGAGCTTTTTTTCAAATATAATTTTAACAATAATTAATTAATTAATTAGTTTTGTAATAAGGGTTTTACTGTTTCAAAACAAGGCGTAATTATTATTTGTAAGTCGATTAATATTTTTTAACAATTTGATTTTATTTGTTTAGGATTTTGTTTATAAAAATTATAAGATTTTTTTGAAAATGAGTAATATATCGGGAACGTTATAAAAAAAATAAGTCGTTATATGTTATACGTATATGTTTATTAATAATAAATAAATATAACCGAGCATATTTTATGGAAATCTTTTTCCGAATTTTATTTTAAAGAAATTGTATAATGTTATATAAAAATATTTTAACGTTAAGGCGGCTGGACCATACCTGGGCCCAACTATATTTGGTTTATTAATGTTTATTACAAATTAAAAATATACGGAATTGAGGTTTATATAGTTATAAATGCTTATTTGCGGTATATTATTTGGTTTTACTATGGTAGCTTAGCCCATATAGTTTACTTAATATTTGCGCAATACATATACCTTATTAAACAACTTAAATATATTTCTTTTGTAATTCGATTAAACCGTGGTAATGAGTTTGGACTAATGACGGCAGCTTATTATTATTTATTTTAAAGTACATAAGCTATGCGTTATTCGCGCTTAAAACTTATAATAATAAACAACCTTAATTAAGCCAATATTGATTTAATTTTATCCGCATATGGACGATTTTTATTAGCAAACCTTCATATATTTACCGATAATATTTACGTAACCAATTAACGTGAAACATAAATTAAAGTAACCGATATTTTTGCTGGTTTTTTTCGTTTTTGCGATTGTTTGTTATATGGCAAAAATACTATTAATTAATAAATTAAAAGCTAGTAGTTTTAACTATGTAATAAATAAGCTATTTTTTAACAAGTAAATTTACTTTATTTAAGTTTTATTATATATGTTTTATATTAATTATTTTTATTTTAAGAATATTTCGGACAATTAACTCGTAAACAATATTAAATACGTAACAAATTAACTAATAAAATAACTTTGGTTTACATTTTCACTTTTATCATCCGGACCGAATTCACTTAATTTATACAAATATGGAATTTTTATTATATACGTAAACAAAACAATTGCTTTTATGTTGTTTTTGGTAAATCTTAAGTATTATATAATTTATTTAATCTTAATAAAGCTATCGATTGTCGTATCCCTTTAAATAGGAACAAATAGAAAAAACTTTATCGTTTTACTGTTTTTAACAATATCGACTTTAACGCCTATTTCCCAAATCATACAATGGTTATTTATAAAAAAATTTTGGTTAATATTGGTAATATACCCGAGAAAATAAGGCCAAACGAGAAAGATACACCTTATTTGAAGCTGTATTAACGTTTACGTAATGGATTAAAAGCATATATAGCCAAAAAAATTAAACTTAAGGTTATTAAGTTAAAACGCATTAATAGCGGTTGGGAGCATTTCGAGGTACTTATACGCAATTTTAAAATTAACTTAAATAATTTTAATAAAATATAAATAAACGATAAAGTTAATAATCGAGCTTAATTAAGTAAATAGTTAAATTATATTATTTTAGCCACGTTTTAAGCAAATTGCTAGATCTTTTAATGAATTTGTACTTACGCGTGCCTTTTTACGTGTTATCGATCTTATATTATATAAAGGAACAATAATCTGGTTTTTAGGTTACGTATTTACTTGTTTAACAAGATCTTTACTTTCTTTAAAATTAATCTTTTCTTTCTTGGTTTTGCTTTTCTGTTTTATCTTTGTGGCTTTTTAAATCTGTTGCTTAGTTAATTTAGCTTTAGTAAGTTTATTTTCATTTTTTTCGATTTTAATTGCCTTTATTTTACCTTTTACTATCTTGTTTTTACTTATTAAAACCAGGTCTTAGCTTTAGCTATTTGTACAATCCTGTTTTAGTATTGTAAAATTTGCAACAACTTTATCGGAATATAGATTTAAATAGTAGCACTTCCTTTTTCCATTTCCACTTTTAATAGCAAATTTGTCTTTGATTTTTGCAATAATATAAGGTTTATTATGATTAATGTTTAAAGTATTAACTTATTTATTGTTATTTATATTAACCGTACCAATAAATTTCCATTGCTTTTAACAAAGATTAAGCTTTATTTAAAATTTGGCCAGTAAATATTTAATTAATGTTAAGTAGTTATTATAAACAAGTATATTAATAGGTAGTTTAATAACTTATCCGACCGAAATTTTATATATTTTAATTATAGTTGTGGTAGGATTATTATGGATAAAGATTCGGTATAATTTGCTTAAATATAAATTGATTTTAATTTTGGTAATATATATTTTTGCAGGTTTACGGTTATTTGTTGCGTTGGTTTCGCGAGCCTTTTTGGATAGTTTATAGCATTTTTTAAATCCATATCTTTTATCCAAATTTGGGATTATAAACGCAAGGGTTTGGCGATTTAATTGAGTTGGAGATAATATTAAGGTAGCTTTTTTGGCTAATAGTGGTGATTTAGTAAAATTAATAACATTTTGGTAATTTAAAATTATATTAATATCGGTTTGGTATAATTTGCATTTGTTTTCTTTGGGATATGTTCGTTTGATATTTTTATGCATAAGTAGAGATTTGGCGTAATAACCTGGCGAGATTGGGAATTTTATTGTAGACGGATTAAGTAAGGTTATTTACTTTATAATGTCGGAATGTAATTATGCATAAGTGTAAGTAAGGGAAATGAAAGATTTTTATAGTTATAAAAGTATTAATATATTTTATAATTGCAATTATAAAGGCTGAAAATTTTTTTAGTATTTAATAATTATATATTATTATTAAATAACTATATATATATTAATAAAAATTTAAATAGGGTGAGTGTATTAATAAAATTTGGGTTTTTTTAATATGTTTTTTTTATATTTCCGTAAATAGGTATGATATGTTATGTTATTTTCTAAATACGTAGCCCCATAAATTACTGTTAAAGTTTTATAGCTATTGGTATAACTTTATACAAATTCTGATTGGCTATCTGGATAATGATAATGATGATAACGTTAACGTCTATTGGTTTGCTATGGCTAGGTAGCTACATCGAGCGCATTTATGGCGCTTTAAACGTCTAGAGTACCTTTTTCGAGGGAGACAAAGCTAGAGTTTCGCCTGATATAAGAGATCCTCCACTTCCTATCCCCAGCCTTTACTTGCCTAGTTATAGCATTACTCTACCTGGTTAGCGCCGGCGCCAGGTAGCCGACTTTAATTAGGGAAAAAAACCGTCGAACACGCCTTCTTATAACGGAGATGGAACCACCCTCGAGATTAATGTAGAGGACCGCTTAGTCGCTAGGCTTAGGTCGCGTTACTAATAGCTCGTTTCGAACGTGCTGCGTGTATGGCGGTCGAGTGCCCCCCGCCTTCAGGGACTAAGAAGAAGCGCGAAACATGGAAAGGATGCAACTGGAAGCGGAGGGGCGAGATCGTTTTATAAGGGTTGTCGCGGCTGGATCTGAAATAATCGCCACTATCTCGAGAGTATAAACTTTGATGCTTAAAGGGTATGATGACCAAACCCAAGCTTGGAAAATAAGTTCTTACTTTGACATCAAACAAATTCAAGATGGTAATGTGAATCTGTTAAAATAGTATTAATTGACAACCCATATTTATTAAAGTCTTGTTTCCATGTGCTGATGAACTCCGTGTAATGAGACTCCGTAGTGATTATGTCAATGGCCGGAATGATTCCGGCCACGGCCGGTTTTTACCGGGCTTGGTGGTTCCACTTTTCCCTATCACCTGCCGGGGATAAAGTTAGGCTTCATCTTGCTAATGATTTTCAATTACGTAACCCTTATCAGCATGTGTGACCTCTTCTTTGTTGGGTAAAATGTCTCCTTGACTAGTAGGCAATTACCCTTCCATTATAATGGGTGCTAATTAACACCTAAGGATTAGTTAGAAGAGAGAATAGCTTGTGCGATGCTAGATTAAGAAATCATATTTGCTATCCAGGATTATAGAGCCTCACGTCAAAGCCTGTTATTATCATACAATGAACAATTTTGAACTTGATAAAAGTGCTAGGCAGGTAGGGGAGAGAGTTGTCTGTTAGCCGAGGGAATAAGTCTGAGTTCTTGCGCTCGAGCTTGTATCGTCCGAGTATAAGCTAAGAGTTAATGGGAATCTTGTATGTCACACGGCATGTACGTTCATAGCTGATAAGGATTGTTGTGCGGTGGAACCCGACTTCGGTCTGGGCGTATTGGCCGGAACTCTTCCGGCCATGAGGTAAATGTAAGGAGAATGAATGAGTTTGCTATAGAATCCGGTTTCGCTCGAGGCCGGAATCGTTCCGGCCAGGGAGGTGTGAGAAGGTTCCGGAGGTCCTGGAACTTACTTGATCGTCAACTCCGCATTTTTACGTTGAGGCCGGAACAGTTCCGGCCACGGTCTATATTAGCACGCGAAATCGACCGCCACTCCGGTCAAAGGTCTAATTTCTCATACCTCAAGATTTCCCCTGAACCCAAAACTTTTATATATTATTTCAATCATCAAAGTCCACGCTCTTCGAGAATTACAATATGTTCATCCCGAAGTCATCCTTTGAGGTCTTGGAAGACACCAGGCCACATGATGTCTCACTTCCTGCCTTTATGGTCTCAACGACTCGGGGTTTTCTGGCACGTATGGACCCTCTCGTCACTCTCCCCCCTGAGTTTGAACCGGTCGAGACTATGCTTCAAGCAATGCCTGTCCAGAACCAGTCAGGCAAGCCTGGGCTGCTTGCTACTGGCCAGCTGGGTGATGCCGTACTTAAAGACCTTCCAGACCTGACCGAACAGATCGAAAAATACCATGATAACCTTCCCATGATGAATGCCCTTTATCGTGACTACTCATTCTTAGCTTCGGCGTTTCTTCTAGAGCCATGCCATATGAGGTTCACCAAGGGCGAGCCATATGGGCTAGGGAGATCTTTCCTTCCGGCTCAGCTGTCTCGACCTATTGTTCGCTGTGCTGAGTTGTAAGTCACCGTAGTCTTCGTCACATTATTTCGTGCGTTAACTAATTCCCCATAGAGCTGGATTCAAACCATTCATGGAGTACGCGGGTTCATATGCCCTTTTTAACTATCGCCTTCAGAATCCAGACGTGGGTCTTGAGTACTCTAACTTGCGCCTGATACGGGCCTTTGAGCACGGTTTGGATCCTACCTCCTCCGAGGCTGGCTTCGTACTGGTGCATATTGACATGGTAAAGAACTCGGGCCCCTTAGTTAGCGGCACGATGTCATGCCTAAGAGCGCTCCATAATGCTGATGGGGTTTCAGCCCTACAGCAGAGGAAGTCCTTTAATAAAGGTCTGCGCACCGTCGTAGATGCGATGAGAAAAGTCAATGGCGTAATGGAAACCATGTGGATGAAATCTAAGCCGCGGTCGTATACGAGCTTTCGTACTTTCATATTCGGCATCACATCTCAGTCCATGTTTCCTGACGGTGTTGTCTACGAGGACGTCAATGATGGCAAGCCCTTAAGCTTTAGGGGCGAGAGTGGCGCAAACGACACTATGATCCCATTGATGGATAACCTTCGTATGTATCATCAAAAATACTTCTTCATCCCCAACATTCCTTGTCGGACTAGCTTGGGAGCTATGGCCCCTAAGACACGTCCGAACTCCTTCAGATACTTTAAATAATAGCATTTATTAACCCATAATTATAGTTCAGATCGACATGCCCGATACTCCTCTCACTGAGATCTTAAAGGATTTCAGAGACTACCGACCGAGTAACCACCGCCAGTTTCTTGCTGAGGTGAAGAGGTGCTCAGAAGAACTACACGCGAAAGACTTTGCTTTAGCTATTGGTACCGAACACAACTCAGCAATAGGAAATGAAGACCTAGAACTAGTAAAAGAGTCTCGACGCCTTTGGCTCCACGCTCTGAACCAGGTTCGAGACTTCAGGTGGCGGCACTGGTGTTTCGCCCGGGAGTATATTCTCAAGCAGACCTCGCATCCCACAGCCACGGGAGGTAGCCCAATCGTAACTTGGCTCCCGAATCAACTGCAAGCTGTCATGGAGGAGATGACAGAGATTGCCAACAGTGTCGGCGCGCGAAGTGGATCTATGGAACTTGGGCCAGAACATCAGGACATTATGGACCTTGTTGAGCGACAGAACCAAAGCTTGCAGAAGGAAGTAGAGAAATACTGTAGAGAACGTGGCGTGACTACTCATTGTAAATAAGTCGTGGAGACCCTATTCCTCTGTAGGGGTTAGGATAGATGATGTACTTAATCCCCCAAAAGAGCTCTACCCAGCTTTTTATGGTGTTGCGAAGATATGGCTCATACATCACGGGAAGCTTGTGTTCGTTCCAAAGTATAATTCCAAGGAAATTTATGGCCTTGCTCACACGGACACGGCGCCTCGGCCTAGATCAGAGCTTTCTAGAAAGCGACGAGATTGACAAGATACTCATTAACGTCAGACTTGTAAGAAACGGACCTGTAGTGCCCTTGTTTGTTCACGAATACAAGAATCTAGCCTACTTGGAAACCCTGATTATATGTGAGCTACCGATATTCCCGATTGCTAAAGCACGATATAGCTATTTCGTTAACAAGATAGGCCGATATCTTGTCCAGGACTTCTTTGTTGGGGGTGAAACGGTGGTGTATCAGGTAAGCTGTATCGCGTGTCTGCAATAATAGATACTGACAACAGTGAGTTGTACGATATGTCCGGGTACGAGATACCGTATAGGGGTAATAATCAGAACGGAATAATAATGACTGCCTCTTGCTCTTCGGTGGTTTAAAGGCGAAAACTACGACTGTAATAATTGGCTTAGGTTTAATAGGGGTTAGTTTTTTTTTCCGGTTCTGTCTTTTGAGTTTCCAAGTTTATTGCAATAAAATAAATTCTATGACATTTCAATTTTATCTTTGAACAGCTTCCTCCCGTCACTACCTCCTATGTTTGAACCTTGCATCATACCAATCTACACACCTAGCTTCATTATACAGTCCATTTCTCATAATCTGGGAAATACCGGTCGTGAATGCGTCCCGCGTAGTCAAGGAGGACGGGGAAGCTTTTGATCGTGTCATGAGATTTGGGTCCGCTGTAGTGAAGTATCATAATTAGTATATGCTCGAACTAGGAGATAAGTCACTGTTCACTCACGCAGTACATATCCAAGCAGATACAATAAAGCCAAACAGACACGCATCCGCCTCTGTCGGTTCTTCTCCGCCCAGTACCCAAAACGGCTCTTCGTTGCCGCCTTTACTACTGGATCGCGACGTCACAACTATACCATAAAGATTAGTGCCTTTATTTCTTAATTAGGCGTGAAAGAGGGGTTAAATTGGCTGTTGAACCGGAGTTGAGAGTTCCAGCACTCCTCGGCCACATCCCAACAAAATCAATGGGATGATAAGAAGTTCTAAAAAGTTACTCACGTTGCGCACTAATTGCTTCCCAGATCTCATACATGGACTGCTCGATTTCCTCCTTGGTAAACCGACCAGTACCTTGACCATTCAACATCGTGGCGTTGGCGCGGTAAGCTAATAAACCCACGACGATGCGGATCGGGTATGGGATCGGCCATAGAACATGGTCTCTCATGGTGTAGTAATTCTGGATCCAACGCTCCCAAGTCTATCGAACAGTCAGTAAATCATATATCTTATATGAGTCATACGAAAGATAAGATGAAAAGAAACTTACTTGGTAGAAGGATAACTTATTCTCCAGTAGAGCTACCAGCGCCATGTCTTGTAACCTCTTCGACGGATCCAGCGCTCTGTCTAGATCTGGAAGGACACCCCACTCAGTCAGGGTCTTGATGATAAGGGTAGAGTCGCCCAGTTGTACTTTTGGCTGGGAGCCTTCCCCCTTTCCGGACGAAGAGGTAGTAGATAGATCGCGGCATTCTATGTATGGTACCTTGCCCCTAGGCGCCGTTTTAAGTGAACCTACTCCTATCTCATACCGCACGCTCGCAAAGCGCAATCGCGCTTCTAATTTGTTTACGTACGGGGACCATACATGATTTCTGGTGTCTCTAAATCCACGGAAGATGGTTATGTTCGGGTTTACATTGACGCTCTGGGTAACCATGGTGACGAAATGAGATAAGTATCAGGTAATTGACTGAAGTAGAATTGCTGACTCCGGCGTAGTTTAATATGGATATAGAATATGTTAATGGTATACCGATGGATTTTTCAATAGTAGTGGTAACGTTGATTTTAAGAATAGTGTCTATTGATTATGATGAAGAAAAGGGATATCGAGTAATATTAATATTCCAAGCCCCGTAGGATAATCAGCTGAAATAAATACTGGCAGCTCTAGGTGGCATTCGCGAAGTTCGTCACTTCGACTGTAGCGAGCGTGCGGCGCAGATGCTGTATATTTAAAGACTCCATCGAAAATTACACGATATTCTCCGTTTTCAAGAATTATAAATGAACTAACACGTACTTCGCAAAGGCGAATCACTGCAGAAAAGACACTATTGACTAACTTGAAAAGCTGATCCGCATTCATTAGTCAGAGGCGGGCTAACTCGCACATTTCGGACAAGGTCATGATGCCGGCACGGGAGAAGGTTATGCGTGTTGGGATTCTCCAAATTAAATAGGATATTTTCTATCTTTGGCGCGAGACTGCACGCACCCTTACTAGCGTATTACGGGGCCTCCACGTTGTCTTGGCGTTTTCGTTTTTAATCATGCTGTTATGTACCTAAGGAGAGGCGAATCGAAATATCGACAACGGAGCTAAGCGGTTTTAAATGAACAAATTGGCCAATAGTATGCCATAACTTCCCTTGACTAGTGGGTCAACGGCTATAAGCGCTTCGGCATTTTCCTCTGATATCCGAACAATCCGGACCTAAGACATTTACGCTTCTAATTAGGAACAACATCTACAATCTTGCACTACATTATGCGATTTACTTATGTACGTGCCCTTTTACGGAGATCACGTTGATCATACGGCCGAAATATTACAGTTGCCATGCTATCAGAGCGACGACAACGCCGACGTCGAAGGCCGGCCTTATCTTGCCTCGAGTGCCGGCGCCGCAAGATCAAGTGTAACCGGAACGAGCCATGTGCACATTGTATCTCTGCCAAGTTAAAATGCATCTATAGGGTCTATAGCGATGAACCTGTTAGCCAACTACCGCTGAGGCCCGGTATCTCGCCGGCAGGGACGTCAAGCCCGTCAAGCCCGTCAAGCCATGTACCTTCACCCTCAGTAACCCAGACTCAGGAGCTTGGCACCAATAGGCCAATTACGGAACATGATACCAACCGCTCCGGTCCTCAGGTAACACCATTACCGGCAGGAACTGCAACAAGATCGTCGTCCATAAGAGGACAGAACGATAGACCAGGGACGATTGTTCTCGGCCTTGACCCTAGCAACCTTCAACCACATATATCCGCCCCGGAAGCTGAACCAGGTCTCGTAGGTATCCTTCAACGGGGACAGAACACTCCTGCCAAGTCTTCGGTATCTAGTCCCATGAATGGGCTATCTGAAAATGGCCGGGATATACTTGCGCGCCAGCTAGGACTGCAGGACTCCCAAATAATTTTTAATAAAACAAGAATCTTAGGCTGGAGTCTTAGGATAGGTACAGCCACGGAGGTAGAAAACACATTTCTTTCATCTATATGGCATCTTACTAACCACATCACAAGTTTGCACCTCTAATTGCCTGCTATGTTGCAGCTGCCAACACTGCCAAGGGGACCTTGCCTCAAGACACTGAAAAGGGGGCCCTCTATGCCCAGATATGGACTCTTCTCCAGAAATGTAAAAACATAGCAAGAAGTATCAAGCTGGGAAGGCCTAGCAGATGGCTCTCATACCCCGATTTTGATCTTGTACCTCCCGAGAGGGAGGTAGCGGATGCTATGGCAACTTCATATTTCCAATCATTCGAATCGACGTATAGAATAATACATGCCCCTACTTTTTGGTCCGAATATCGGAGACTTTGGGACTGTCCAGAAAGCGTCACGACCAGCTTACGCCTTAAGACCCTCCTTGTAATTGGGATAGGGTCGAGCCTATCTAACCATATAGACAGTGATCCCGGGTTCCGTAATATAGTTCCCCAATGGGTATATGCCGCCCAGACATGGCTCTCCGGGCCACTAGAAAAAGATCGTTTGGATATTACTGGAATCCAAATTTACTGCTTAACTATTCTAGCACGACAGATATTTTCAATTGGCGGCGATCTGGTCTGGGTGTCATCGGGATCACTTATGCATATGGCAATGCAAATAGGCTTACACCGCGACCCCAAGCATCTCCCAGGAATGCCCATCCTACAAGCCGAACTCCGCAGGAGACTATGGGCCACCATACTTGAGATAGCTGTACAATCATCTTTAGACTCTGCAATGCCTCCTAGAATCTCTTTTGATGACTTTGACACCGAAGCGCCGTCAAATAGCAACGATGATGAGATAGATGAGACGACTACGACACTCCAGTCACACCCAAGGAACATCTATACCTCAACATCACTACAACTTATCTTACTTGACTTAGTACCAATACGTCTTCGAATTCTACAGCTTCTAAACGGCTTGCATTCCGAACTTGCTTACATGGATGCTCTTGCTTTAAGCTCAGAGCTTACCGACAAATATCGCTCGTATAGTAGCTTCATGAGAGATAATGAGAGGGCAGGTGTGACATCATTCCATCGAAATCTACTTGACCACCTGGTGCGGAGATTCTTAATCCCCCTTCATTGCCCATTCGCCGGTGAGGCGCGAGCGAATCCCCTATTTTACTACTCGCTCAAGGTTACGCTAGACTCAGCTATGACCCTTATTTCCCCTGAGCCCGACGAGGGGTTTTCTCGTCTTATGGCTATTGGTGGGGGTATGTTTAGAGAGGGATTCAGGTACGCAATGACTGTCATTACTCGCGAGCTTGTCTCCCAAGTTGAGGCACGACGTACCGACGGGATACACCGACGTAATTCTCAGGATGTTGAAAATCTGAAGAAAGCCGTAAAAGATATGATCTTGTTATCATTAGAACGGGTTCGGCAAGGCGAGACCAACGTTAAGGGGCCCATGTTCCTCAGCATGATCATGGCTCAGGTGGAAGCCACAGAGGAAGGAGTTCCGTGCGACCTCAGGATTGCACAGAGTGGAAAAGACAGTCTTGAACTATGCGTTAGTTTGCTGGAGGAACAAGCGGGTAGCACTCCTTCGCCGCGTCCTAGTAATGTTGGCTTGACGCCAAACAGTCTGGACGGTGGGTATGGGATGGATTTCGATTTCGATTTGGAGTTTCTGATGACTGATTCGGGCTTTGCTTGATACTTTGACTTACCTACATGTATATCGTATAACTACCTTTTTGTAGCATCGTTATGCCATGGCGTACTTGCCTCTCTAACACGCCTCTAGCCTTTCTTGAATTTAGCCCGTTCAGATTCCTTCTTCCCTTCTTCCGTATGCGATTGAGTAAGAAGAGGCCTATGTAGTAACATGCTTGTACTTTATATAAACTAATATTGGCTTATAATAGTGTCCACATGTAAAATCAAGGAAGAAACGAGCCCAATAACGACTCATGCTGTGTCAGTGTACACAGTAGGAAACACGAGGCACGAGGGAGAATAAATTCCGACGCTGGGTTGGTACGAATGCGACCAGTCTCTGCATAATTTATACTTAATACGACTTTCCCGCGGTCTCTTACAGCCGGTCTAGTTATATGTTCGTCGGTGTGCTACGTTCGCTCGGCCGAGACAGGAGATGACGGAGATAACCGGCCGCCACGGCAGCAAAGTACTGCGAGAATTAAGAGGCAGCATTCGAAATATTTAACACGATGCGCTTGCATCCGATGGTTCCTACTAAAGTATAAGTCCGCGATACTTTGAATTCGAAACTAGACATCTTGTATATATAGCATTTCTTCGCCATCCGCGCAACCACTTCACGAAATACCTACCGAGATCATGGCAAGAATGAAGGTCTTAATTAACGGCGGAGGTATCGCCGGTGGCGCCCTCGCTTTCTGGCTCTCGAAGATCGGCCATGAAGTTACGGTTCTCGAATGGTTTCCCACACTGCGAACTACCGGGCTTCAATTAGATCTACGAGGTCACGGGATCGAAGTCATGAAGCGCATGGGTCTCGAGAAGGATTTCCGGACAAGGATGGCTCCAGAACAAGGCTTACAGATAGTCAACCACGCGGGTAAACGGCGAGCCCTCTTCCCGGCGAATAAGTCCGGCAAAGGACTGCAGAGCTTCACGACCGACTATGAGATCATGAGAGGCGATCTATGTCGCCTCTTATACGACCACTCTAAGGATCGGACCAAGTATGTATTTGGGACATCGGTGGAAAGCTTTGAGCAGAATGACGATGGGGTGGAAGTTAAGCTTACGGATGGCAAGAAAGATCGGTTTGACCTGCTTGTCGGCGCGGATGGACAGAATTCACGAACACGTAGGATGATGCTCGGGTCCGACTCGGAGGGACTCTACCCGCTCCGCGGAATCTACGTAGCGTACTTCACGATGGACAAGCCGATTAAAGAAGGAGAAGGATATCTCGCGACAGCATACGCCGCCACCGGAAGACGAGCTATCATGACCAGAAGACATAGCCCGGATAAAATCCAGGTATATCTCACCTGCAAGAGCGATTCCGAACGATTGAAGAATGCCCCCCGGGGAGACGTCAAGGAAGAAAAGGAGGCGATGGCGGAGATCTTCAAAGACGCAGGGTGGGAGGCCGAGGAACTCGTACAGGATATGAAGGAATCCGAAGACTTTTACCTTGAACATATGGGCCTCGTCAAGCTAGACTCCTGGTCCCGCGGGCGCGTAGCCCTCGTCGGGGACGCCGCGTACTGCCCCACTGCGAATACGGGGATGGGAACTACATCCGCTATCGTAGGCGCATACGTACTTGCTGGAGAAATCGGTAGGCACTGCAAGAACAGCGCCGGTGAGCTAGACAATAATAAGGACGGCATCATGGCTGCGCTCAAGGCCTACGATGAGACGTTCCGCCCTTTCATGGAGCAGGTGCAGAAGGACATTGGTGACGGCAAGGGTATTGCGGGCGACATGATGCCGACGACGCCGTTTGGGATCGGCGTTATGAATTTCGTCGCGGGGGTTGCGGCTTTCTTCAGGTTGAATATCATCGCGCAGGCGTTTCTGAAGGAAGGGGTTAAGTGGGATCTCCCGGAGTATGAGGAGATTCTGCGGAAGTGAAAAGGGGGTTTTGGTAAGTCGTGAGTTTGGAAATTGATACAACCAAATAACTGAATATCAAATATTTGGAATATATTCAATAAACTACCTATCCATTAGATATGAGTACGACTTTGGAAATAAGTGGTATTCATAGTACTGGTAAATGGTCGTCATTGTCAATTGTCGTTCACCAGAAGGCTTTTTACTTGACAAGCAATACTTTTAATGAATTTAGACATATTTCAATATAATTTTCACCTCATTATTTCGATACTTGACTTTCGAGAGTTTGATATTGACGCTATTATTCCCAGTTGCTGTTGATGACATCGACAATAACACCATGATCCTCGTGCTGCTTCAGCCCGGAAACCACGACAACTGCAACGATACCCTCGACTCCCTTGACTCGAACTGTAGCGTCAAAGGTTAATATTTTATTTCAAGTAAATTAATAAGACAGGAATGGATGTTCACTTACTGGGTACTCCTCCGCCATGAATCGCATATTTCTCCGCCTGCTCGGGGCTCATCCCAAACTTAACCCGGAAAGCCTCCTCATCGCCCGCATACTTGCAGTGCTGGAACCAAGTGCTCGCGCCAAATCTTAGCACGGTATTCCTCTTCCTCTGCACCCAAATCTCATTGTCCAGCGCGGTACCGGAACCAACGGCGCTCTGGAACAGCACCTGGCCGTTGGCTAGCGCGATGGAGATCAACGTGGGTTTCTGGGCAGAGAATGGGAGTAGCCGCGCATAGAGCAGATGCCCGAGCTCCCAGGCGTCTTCTGCGGTGAATGACTCGAGGAGGAAAGAGTCGCAGGTGGCTTTTACTGCTTCTGCCTACGGGGTATGTTAGTGAAGAAACTAACTTGCCGAGAAGCTTGTAGGTTTGAACTTACGTCCTCGGGTGGGCTAGGAATTGGGGATGCCGAGGCGGCCTTTTCCTGAGCTGAAAGGACTGCTCGGAGTCCACTACCGGCAGTTTGGTCGCGGCGACGGAGGACTTTGGACGACATGATATACTAAGATTAATCGTAGGGTAAATATTTCGCTAGCAAGGACCTTTATGGAAAGCTATCTGGGTATCAATGTTGAATCATGAATACCTACCTTATATACCTAATCGATTTGATTTATAGATTAAACTGGAGTATTACGCTAAAGATAGTGCGAGAAGATGATCTTTACATAGAATGGAGTTACTCCGCCTTTAGCTTAGCTGGAGCCGTCATTGGTCGTATTGGAGATGACGCTCTGAATTTATTACTACATATGTAAAAACGTAGCGCCTTTTCGGTCCGATACTAGCCAATCAAGGTGAAAATAAAGCTTTCTATGTCCTAAAGGGGCAATATTAACAGTCCTTGCTTATGATTGGTCTCCTATAGACATTTCAGAACTTGTCAGGTTTTCTCTATTGCTAACATTATATCCAGCATCTTAAGGACGCGACGAGAGAATAATACCTGCGTGGATATGCTGCCCGATGTTCCGATCCCAAGCGGGGGCTTTTCTTGAAGCTCCTACATGAATAGCGGCGGAGTTTCCAAAAGTAGTAAACTCTAGGAGACCAAAGGGGTAGGGGTATTTCTCAAGAGAAGAGATTCAAGTAAATTGGTAAAGCGACCATATCGAGCAATATATAAGGAGAATTCCTGGCATTAAGGCTAGGTAGTTTATCATATTTCATTATCGGGCTTCGAGGATTCTGTACTCCCCTAGCGGCTCCGCGTCAGGTTCCCGTCTCGATCCCGACCCGGGGCCGTTATTAGACTAACCCCAGAACGAGGGCTTACACCCTTACTATTACCCATAAAACATATATATGCATCTACCAAAGAGTTCCTCGCTCCTTAATGCATAACTTTGAGCTGCAAAAGATCCCTGTGGTATTTGATTTTTTGAGTCTACGAAGTACATCACCGAGGAATAGGGGCAGCTTTCATGATTGGCATTACGCGAGCTCTGTCAGAGTTGCTCACCGGAGGTTGGCCTGAATGCACACGTATATGCGGCCTTTGATCCCGACGTTACAGGTAATTACCACCTTTGTAATTTAAAATATAAAATACTTGGCTAATGGTAGAAGCTCACAATGGTGCTTATCTTGTAAGCTGTCGGGTGGCTGACCCCTGGGTTGACACAGTGAGACCTTGGGCAACTAGATCAATCGAAGCTGAAAGGTTATGGAGACTAAGCGAGAGCCTCGTCGGCCAAGAGTTTCCGTACTAGCATGTCACTTAAATGGAATGCTACGGCATTAGGCAGTGTGACATAGTAAAGTTGTGAGGAGGCGTGCAGAAGTCTGGGCGGATCCAGTCACTTGCATCGACATTTTGCTATTAGCCAATCATATAGTAGTTTTTGCGCCTTGTTCTATTCTACACCATTAGGACATTGGGGGGGGTGGGGCTGGAGAGATTCGAGGACGACGATGAAGATTATGAGCAACCAGTTTGGCATATACCAACGGTTTCCGTTTTTCCTGGCTTCCTCGCCTTTCTTTCTCTCGTTACCTTAGGTAGCTTTCATAGCTTTAACTAAACTTTCAATTAAAGACTCTTATTCGTGCGATATGTACCTACCTACACATAACAGCCCTTGACAGCCGCCCTTGCGTGTACGGTTGACCAGACAAGGTACTGTGCCAAAATGAAAAAAATCCGTGAGCTTAGCTTAAAAGGGTAGTCAGCCACAGGTTAGCGCAATTAGCTCGAATTATTACGGTACTTCGCACTTTTGTATGGGAAAAAAGGATTATCTTTTCTAAATACATACATTATAACGTTATATATAATATGCCTTAAAAAGGTATGCTTATTTTAATCTCTACTTATACATTCAAATAACTTTACAATCACAGCAATTACAACATTATAATTGGTATCATTTTATAGCCTCAATTGAAGCGAAAATAATTATCCAGGTTGCATGCTTATACGATGTATTGTTGTTAAAATATTTAAAGTCTTTTAAAAACAGTCGTCTCAAAGGGTATCACGTGTACGTACGGATTACAGGTCTCTGGGATGATAGGTACTTAGGTACGGGGCGGCCTCTTACTCTTTTTAAGATGCGCGCCCTTCTATTGGCTAAATTTTACACCGCCTGTTTGGCAATATCCTTATCCTTATCCTTATCCTTATCCTTACACCACATCTCTGTTACAGCTTCATGTTCAATTCAATTCAATTTAAATGACGATGCAATGGCTATCTAT